>NC_091392.1:16666666-16969696 GCF_032191515.1 Phaenicophaeus curvirostris | reverse complement strand
CCTTACACAAAATGATTGCCTGTGACAACCCCTTGGCTCTAGTAAAGCCTAGTGCCACCCTCAGCCGGCCATTACCTATGAGAAGAAACTGTGCCTGGCTAAGCCTTAATAAAGTGTTAACTTATCATAAGGACTTTTCCAAGGATGTTATGCAAAGGCAGGAATAAACCTTTTCACGTGTAAACTTCAAGCTCTACATACACATCCAACTTATTAATCACATTTAATAGGATGCCACAACCAGACTTATATATGCAGTTAATTACCAATGAGCAGTTTATTACCAATGGTCAATTTAGATAGGATGATAACCACCTTTGAGATGACAATGAATTTGAGGATCCTCATTTCCTCCTCTCTCCTATAAGCTTGACTTGAAAGGTTGACTTTGAAGATAATCAAGCAGAGCTTTTGTAGGTAACTAGAATACTTTCATTAGAAAGCCACATGCTTTCACATTGCTGGAATGAAACATTGCAATATTTCAGTGGCACATTTTTAACATTTTCACTTGAGATTTTTGTCACAGTTCTGAATATAGTTTTTCAAAGTATCAAAAGATGATTGCAGGATGGCAGTTAAATTTCCCAGGCTCTGAAGGAAGACACTCCAAGGCAGGGTTTTCTAGGAAGCACCTTTCAAACCATATGTAAGTGATGCAACTAACTCAAGGCATGGAAGACAGCAAATCTGTAGCCAAGCTGTCTGAAGCAGTTGAGAGAATAAAAACTTTCAGCCATCCACATTGGGAAATTATAGTGTTTGGTTTCACAAGGTACAGAGACACATGCACTGTTTTCTACTGAAAAAATACACAGACTTGCTTAGGTGAAATAAATGTACTCTAATTCATTAAATATACAAGAGTTGAAGGGTTAATTTTTAAACAGCATTCTCCATTGCCTGGAGTTTTTTACTGCCCAGCACAGGCACAGAAGTAAATGTAGTCTGTCTCCACAGCCTGAAAGCTCAAGTAGCAGCACTGACACATAAAATAGTGAATAATACAATGAGAGTAGTTTGCTTTTCTTCAGCTATGAGCTTAGAGATGTCAGTGCTGGCACTCTTTAGAGTAATAATATTGTGCATTATTAAAGACAAAATTGCAACAGTTGCTTAATGTTAGTATAAGATCTCTGATGATATTAAGGGGGGCCCAATGTCAGCCCAATATAGGTTCTGCAGTTCTAACTTACAGTATAATTACCTCATTCTCTTACACTTTCAGAGCTTATTTCCTGTTTTATCAAGCAACTATTAATCTCTTCTTTCAAAAAATAAAAAGAAAAAAACAAATGCTTAGTAATAAATCCAAAAGCTACCCATTGTTCTTCATACACTTATTTGAAGAAAAAGAAAGTTATTTTAGAGTCAGCTGAATCTCTGTCCCTTGCCTAGAGCTTTAGCATTCATGCCTCATCTTCACTTTTCCTTGAGTATAATTCCACTGTTCCTGTTTTCCAAGACAGAGCAATACTGCCAGCAGCTGTGAGTAGATTCATAAAGAGCCTCATGCAGGATCAGAGTTTAAATTCTATCTGTTCACACACTGTGTGCTAGCATATGTTATAAGCAACTATAAATTGTGTACAGATGTGTGCTGGAATTCCAGTGTAGCCAAGCTAACAACATTAAACAACATCTTGTGTGGTTTGTAATTATGCATAATGAATGTGCTATCATATAACAGAGTCCATGTTTGTGGCAGGATTTATCCACTGGCTTTGGAAGCAAGGAGTAAGAATTATGGTGTGAATTTTTAAACAAGATTTTTAATACAAGATATGCAAATCCAAGAGAGGAGACTGATTTCTGGGGAGCGTTTTATGTAAGAGGCTCTGCTTAAATGAGCACACATGCCAGGATTTGGAATAAATTCCTTTCAAATACGTTTTGAAAATCTGAAGACAAAAACATTTACATATAAGTAAAAAGAGAAAGTATGCAAACCTTGCCCTAGTTGGAAAAGCAAAGTGCAAAGGAACACAACTAGAGTGAAGCACAGTAAAGGGAATGAGGGGTGGGGAACAGTCAGACAAAGGCCACTCTAAAGACTTGAGGGGACATAAGCAGCCTTGAAGTACCTTGTAAATAGTCTATGCTGTCCTCTGGTGCAAACCTGATAATTTTCATGAAGTGAAGATTAGTATGTTACTGTAAATTAGAGTTTGAAGAATAAATGCTAGGAATATTGACCATCATTGTTGTCTGCTGCATAGAGAGGGCAGACCCTCATCGCCCATACATCAGCTGTGCCCTTTCCATGGATTCAACAGAACAGTAGCAACGCTTTTCTTCTCTTCTGACCAGTGGCAAACACTAAGCAGATAAAGACAGCTTGCTTAGAAGAAGTAACACTTTTCTTTAAGCTGTGTGAACAAAGCAGTAGAGGAAAAAGTAAGAAAAAGGCCTGAACACATTCTCAAAATGTGAGTATAGGTTAGCTAGAAAATATAACAGTGGATCAGATTTCTATGGCCTTTCCCAGTCAGAGCCCTCAGGAGAGGGCTCTCAGCATCTGTTTAAGCTAATCTAAATCAAGGTTGCTCTTGTCCCACTCCTGTACATTTCCAGCTTCTTACACGCTTCTCCTTTGTGACTATAGCACAGGCACTCATCTGCTTGCACAATGAAATGGTTCTGGGAGACAGAAAAACTGAAAACTTACTATGAAATGAAATAATTACCTTTCAGTTAGTTCCCTGAACAGGATCTGTATGAAGTCAGAGAGATGCCAGGGCTAATGCAAGAGAGGGGATGGAGGTGTGCAGCCCTGGTCCACAGGGAAAATTCAGGTTACAGCTACCTAGTCCTAGATTGTCTTAAGCTGCCATGGGAGCACACCATGATGCCTCTCAGCAGATGTCAGAAGCTGCTTTGCAACCTCAAAGATACACATTTGTCCCTTTTGAGTAACAGAGAAACCTTTTTTTATAAATGAAGATGTTTTGTTGCCTCTTCCCCAGATTGCCATCTTGATCAAAAGAGGACATGTAATTTAATGAGAATACTCTCCAATAGACATTTGCAGCAAATCATTAGTGAACAGCATCAACTCTGACAGATCCATAGCTTTTGAGATGATTTGCTACATCAAAGCTGAGAAAATCTATTAGTAAGAGAAAGGAAAAAAATTCCATTAGTTTGATTATATCTTGCATTTCTGTTATTCAGCTTACCTTTTGGTATAGATCTTTCTGGCTGTGTTACACATTCCAGTGCACTTCTCCATACACATAGTATTTGCATCATTTGGCAGAGAACATGAAAACCTAAACGATGATCAGATTTCCCAGGCTGTGCTGGGAAGGGCCTATTAACATAAAACATATGGAGTTAAATCCCATCATTTTAAATCAGCAACATTCTCAACCCTGAAGCATGGCATCTTATTATTTATTGACTGTTTACTCTTGACTCTTACCTCATGAGCCTGATTAACTACATATCGATCTGACAGCCGTGTTTTCTTCTTTCTTAACATCCTTGGCTTATTCTGTGCAGGTCATTTTGCATGACACCCTTTATCCAAACTTGTGATACTGTTTGGTACCCTCGGAGTCTACCTTACAACAATCATATAACTTACCACTGGCTGGTTTCCAGACTTTCTCTGCCACAAACAAAAAGCTGAATACCCCCATTGCTTATCTGGGAGGGACAGCTGCAGCTGTACTTCCTAGCTCAATTTTAACTGTATATTTCTGAAAGACTAAGTACAATATACAAATTCAAAGAGAATCTTTTGAAAACATATCTGTGGAAAACATGTCAAAGCACAAAAGGTCTAACATTAGGAAGAGCTGTGGCTCAAAAATCCCAGGTAACATTAGCATGTCTGCCTATAGACAGTACCAGTCAATGAGCAACATACTTTTCTGCTATTTTATTGATGTACTGCCTTTTTTTGCATTGGATGCCATACCATTTTTTTTAGACTTCTCATAAGGTTGACTATTTTACCACATTATGGAGCAATGTTTCCTGATTTTCAGGAAGAACTGGTGCGAATTACATGGTGTTATGCAATATAATGATGATAAGAATGCTGAGAAAGGTAACAAACTCTGCTACCACTTAAGCTACTACTGCAGCAGAGTACTTGGTGACAAGTTACAACTGGAGGAACTTTTGTAAGGGATGATCTTTCATCTGACGGTCTTAAACTTCACTTTAATAGAGTGTCTTTGTGTTGGGCAATTGAGGAGTTCAGTGGCAATGTAGGGGAACTCAAGGAGAGCCTGTCATCATCTTTCAGACCAGAGTCATTATGGTAAACGCAGTATCAGGTACACAGTATACAGGATAACTTGATGAGAAAGTATAGTAAAATATGAAGGCAGCGTATCATACATCCAGTACAAACCTGGCCTGAACAACAACAATAAATCAGCTATTGTTACTGGTTCAAGCCATTTAAATATTTTTTAGAGAAAAACAACATAAGAGGAGTTGCTCCATCCCAAAGGATATGTGTTGCTACACCAAAGCACGGCTAACTACATCGTTAGGACTTCCTCTGTAACACTTAACATGCTTCACTGTGTCCCCATCCAGCTTTCCCTACCTAACAGATGAGTTCGGTGATTAAATTATTTCCATCAAATGCTTTCTTCTTTCAGCTTTGCTGGTTGTCCTTTTGTTGTTTTATTGACCTCGATTTTCCAGGTCATTGCATTTCCAAACAGCGGTCTTCAGAAGCATTATCCCATTAAGGAAACAATTAGTTTGCAAATTTTAACATATCTGGTGCTTTACTAGTATCTGGTTGCATTTCTTCACATGTCACTTTGTTTCAGAAGGTTTCACATGCCTCTACTGCCATTTTAATTGATTGCTCTGGTTTATTAGAAGAAGCAGCGCTGTTAGTTGGTAGGAGCAACATCCAAACACTGGACCGCATTGTGCTGATATGCAATAATACAGCTCCAGAGCTGCCTGGACTTCAGAGGCTGAGAGAGAACTGCTTGGAAATTTTTGCTGTGGGGGGTGATTGTCTTGACTATTAACAAGTGAGTTCAAACTCAAAAAGTGACATAACCACCATAGTTGAACTTTTAGGGGTCAGACGTGTCTCTGTAAGGACTTTGGCATGGAGTCCCCATTGCAGTAGGGAGACAGTGTTATCTTATGCAAAAAATGAGGCAGGAGTGTGACTTTGCTTTTCTCCTTCATGACACCATTGCCTAATATCTGTCCTTGCAACCAAGAAACCACAGAAACTTTAATTGGGATTCATCCCTACACTACACACGTGCTCTTTTTGTCTCCTTCTGTTTCAATACTAAAGCAAGTTGCAGAGATGAAATCTGGCCCTGTGGTATTTCTCAAGGTGAACAGCTGAAGGATTCAGATAGTCACCCTCTGAATTAGCTTGCAGAGGCTAAGTAGCTAGATTAGGAGAGCACAGGTGGGAAAGCGATAAATCCCACAATCAGAGGCATTTACAACAAGCTATGAGACTCGGCTTTGTGCTGTTTGTTGCTTTAGGCTGGGATTTTTATATCCCAGTCTTTGTTGTTTTCCCAGCTCTGTTTGCTAAAGGCAAAGCAGTTGTTGAATACCTCACACAGAGGCCCGTAATTCTGACTGGGATATCTAGCAATTTACAATTTAAGTGAGACATAGTAATAGTACACAGAATTATGTCATTCTGGTCTTACTGCTGCTGGTATTTCACTAATTTTACCATATAGTTGATGTTTTCAGTATGCTATTTTCCTGTAAAGAGTTTGGCCCATGTGCCAGAGTGTAGCATGTTGTACATGGAAGGGCACAGTTTGCCAGATTTGCTTCCCTGAGTTCTGTCCTAGAAGATCTGACCAGTCCCCAAACAGCAACAGAAATGACACACTGGATTTTCCTGGTTTTGAAAACAGTATCATGGCAGGTTAAGCAAATTTCTTTTGACTGATCATGATTCTGAAGGAAAGCAAGTAATTTCTGAAGATTGGTTTGCAATGTAACTATCCGTAAATGGCATAAGGTTTTGGACTCTGGTTATTTTTACTACTCTCATGTTACAGCAAGAGACTTGGTTGCTAACATCTTCTCTTGTATGCTCAGAAATAAAGGGTTACTGCTCAGGAGCTGATTGCTAAGAGTGCAGCTGCTGGTTCCTTGCAATTGTAGGATAGATGCGCCCTCCCGTGTATCAGCTCCAAAGTGTTTTTACATCCATAGCATTTGGAGACCAGAGACACCTCTCTAGAGATTTGGGGATTCCATTTTTTCTTTTTTAACAAAGTGCTGTCAAATAGCAACCCTGCCAAAACTATTTTTCAATCATCCAGAATTAATTGATTAATTTTTTAATTTGGAAGTAATTAAGAAGCTTAGACTTGCAAAACAGATAGCAATAAAACAGTGCGGCTGGCTGCCCCCACCTGGCTTTTCTGCTTATGCAGTGAACCCAAACTGAAAGAAACAAATGAGTACGATCCCCAAGGATTTTTGCTACTCCCAGGGATGGCCTGATAAGATTTTGTACATCCACCTTTAATAAAATCAGTAAGTCCCTAGCAAATAGAGCAGAGTAAAGAAATATTTTAAGGTAACAGTCACTTTGCACAAACTTCTTTGAAGAAGCGTAGCACCAAATGCATGTTTTAATTTCAGGGAACAACTAGAGTTTAGCTAGAACCACTGAGATCTTTTGCATTTTACATGCTTCAATTTTGACACCGTCATCCCTGCATCATTTCATTGAATGCAAATAGCGGCCATCAGTATCTGTGTCCAAAAATGTAAATTGCTGCATTCTTCAAGAGTCTATGTTTCTTCCTGAAATGTTAGAGCATATCAGTAAATTGCAAGGTGCCTGCAATACAGCTATAACACAGGAGTCTCTAACTGGCCAAGAGACTGTCTTTGTTGACAACAGAAACCTCCTGGAGATCATTCTGGTTCAAATGGCAGAAGAGTTATGCCAGATATTTCTTTATATTTTCCATTAGAAACAGCATGGACTGGGGAGGGGCAGGTATTCCTATTTACTATTTTCAGGTAGCTGACTAGTGCATCTCAGCTTTTAGCGCATCTTTTCCTCAGAATGACTGGGAGCAGGACATGGGTTAGAGGTTGTCAACTGTCTCCATATCTTTTATTACTTCAGGGTCCCTGGAAGTAATCCAAAGAGATTAGCTGAGTAATGTAGGCAGCAAGCTAGCTGCCTAAAATTGGGTACTCTGAATAACACCTTTTGTGGTTACAAAATTTGCCTCAAAATATGTCTCTGCCTTTCTTCTTTCTTTGTACTGCTATCTAAGGCAGCACAAATGATGCTAGTTTCTTTATTTGGGTTAGAGATGTATTGCACTGCTTTCCTTTCAACGCATTTTCCAGTCAGATTATTTTTTGTCTTCTTTTTTTCCTCATCTTCTTCTTCAACAATGAGTACTATTTTTGTCTTTGGATGGTTTTTCAGGCTATTTCTCTTCATCTCCTCTTGTAGGCTGGGACATTCCAAATGTATTTTCTTTCCATTGATCTATTTTGCCTAATCACCATAAATTTCAGTCTTCTTCCTCTGCTGCATTTATTTCATCAGTTGTCTTAACTGGCAGTTTCTTTAGTAGTCCTTGTTCACGTATGAGATTTTCATAGCTTTGAGCTACTTCATTTCTCTAGAGAGGAAATTAATTTGCACTTTAAACATAAGCAATACTTAGTCTCCATTCAGACACTGGCAGCCCTTATGTTGTGAGCTGCCTCAGATCTATCAGTATTTTTTTTACACCAATTCCTTTCTTTCCTTTAATAAAAAAAGAATCTTGTTACTGGAAACTGATTTCAGATCCTGAAATTACACTTCCTTTCACTCTGGCCAAGCAAGAAAGAAATGTACCAATTACTTCTGAAGTTAAAATCACCTGCTTTTCAATAAGCCAGCAGCTGATGCTGTATCACTTCCTCATTCGGCAGCTCCTGTTAGTATGCCTGAAAAGCCAGAAGGGAAAAAAAAAAAAAAGTTTATAAAGAAGACTCTATAAAAGTGGAGATTGAAGTTTGTGCTGTTGCTAAATGTTCAAATATATTTACTGTATACAATATAATGTTACCACATACTATGACAGACTAGAAAGATGATTATACAGTTTTAACACTTAGGTTCAAAATTGGATTTAACAAATAAGTCTGAAGTACACACAAATATTTCCCATTTCCCAAAGATTTGGTTTTATCTGAGAAGGGAGTCTGACAGGGTCTACATAAAGAGCTTAGAGAGTCTAATGAAGTGAAACAAATAATTCAGAAGGAAAAGATGCATCTTCACAATATTCCTGCTAATAAAACTTGCAGTTTCACCTAGACCTACTTGAAATGGAGAGTGGAGTGTACCACTGATGTCTTACAGAAAATTTCTGCATCAATACTTCACAAGAAAGTTGTATTTATTTATGCAAGTAGCAAGACAAAGGATTAATGTTATTGATTTAGTAGGGGAACGATGATTTAAAGTGGGCTAGCTGGGCTCTTTGATACAGAGATAGCTCTAGCTAACTAAAGAGAGGACACAATGGAGACTTGACATTTCTGAAGCCTTTTGTTCCAAAGTTTGCTTTCTCTCCTGACATGGAAGAATAACACAACCTTATTCATAAAGATGAATGTAAGGTTTAAAAAAAGCTTTGTGAACTAATCTAACCTCTGATAAGTAAAGACCGTATACCATCTCTTATCATACGCAAGCACTTTTCGGCCAGCTGTTAGACTCATGCTAAACTTAAGCAATAGCCTCCAATTTTTCAATTACTGATTTTAATTTGACAAAAAATCCTGAAGTACACACAGATGTTTCCCACTTCCCAAAGTTTTGGTTTTTTTTTTTATCTGAGAAGAGAGTCTGGTAGGGTCTACATAAAGAGCTCAGAGAGTCTAATGAAGTGAAAGCAATAATACAGAAGGAAAAGATGCATCTTCACAATATTCCTACTAATAAAATTTGATGCAGTTTCCCCTAGATCCTAGACGTCACTTGATATTGGTATTCCTCAACAAACAGTTGAATTGTTCCACAACAATGAAGTTATTCTGTTTGTCCCATCATTTGATAGCATGCTACTGGTAGGTTACTAATTTGGAGGGGGCTTTTCTGTGTTTTTAAAAGAACACATGCAGTCAGGGCAAAATTTAGCCATTTTGTTGTTGACATACTGTTTCTGTCTTACAGAGAAACATGCAGGAATATGGAGAGAACATAGTTTCACACTACTTTGTGGTTTGGGAATCTAGTCAGCTAAGCAGGATCCCCTCTGGACATTTCTCAAGTCCTCAATCCCTGTCAGATATCACTGCCCCAGCCAACACCTCCCTGCAGTGTTCAGCAGTTTCACCCAGGACACCAGCAAATGCAGGGTACGTTCTGTGAGGTAAGACTTTATCTTCCTCATCATCTGGGAAACAGATTTTATAGTTTGGATGCCACTTAAATAGGAAAAGTAAACCGTACCATTACTATTACTTCTGGTTAGACAGAATGGGAAATTGTGTCCTCTATGTTTTATTTATCTGCCATTAATATTGTTATTTACATAACACATGGTAGGAAGATCCCAGTGCAAATATCCCATTTTAAAATGAAGTAATTTGTCGACATATCTTTTCCCACTCATTTCAATTTGCATGCAAGGATACTAAGTTTTATCTCTGGCTGTGCTGCAGGGCTATAGTTTATTCACAGCAGGAAAGATAGCAAAAGTAAACAGCAAGCTAATGGGCTGAACCGCTATCTAGCTGGAGTGAAAGCACAGCTAAGTAAGGCTGATGTTACAGTACAGTAGTTGCAACAAACAAGTCAATGTGTCCTTCAGATTATAGCTTATTTGGGCCATGTGTAACATAAATTTTGAACTTCAAGCATGCATTTTAAAAATGCATCTGAGAGAATTTATGATTCTTTCTAATGCATGTATACAAAAGCTTTTTCAAATTAAAATTGCTAGCAGGCACTTCAAAATATGAAAACAACAATGGGCTTGTCCTCCAGACTCCTTCAGTGCCAGTGGAGAGAGAGAAACTTTTCAGGTTCTACTCACCTGGCATGATTCAGAGTCCTATGGTGAGGCAGGGGCGATGGCACCTGGAAGGACCAGTTCTTCTCCATTAACAACAAAAGGAGTACTCGCCAAGCTCCTATCTACAGGTCTACATTTCTGACACACTGTTAAACTGGGAAGATAATAACTTGAATAAATACAACAAAGTGACTACTTAACCAACACTAACTCTGATGTTGCCCACAGACATCTCCCTCTCTGGCCAGTTATTTTGTACTTACCACTTTTCTTGTGGATTACTTGTTGGATTTGGGTATCCTTCATTGGCTACAATTACTTTTAACTTGTATTTATCTAAAAGCATATTTGGTATTATTTTCAGAGTATGGCCATAATGAATACAAGTTTCCTTAAAACTACAAGTGTGCTTGGATGTGGAAAGGTGGATTTTTTTCTTTGTATTCTTTTGTGCATAACAGAAATAGTATCAGCCAGCACTATTCAAATTACCACAAGTTTTACATCACAGAGGGTGACTGCACAGTCAACAACCAGCTGGCCATTACCATCAACACATTCACACACAGTTTCTTAAGCAGTCTCTACACTGAGAATGTAACAGCTCATTCACCTGATTGATGACAGCCACGCACAGAAATATACTCTTTTCAAACTTACATAAAATTTTTTACTGATGCAATAGTGGTAAAATATCTAGGGCAAAAAAAATAGCAACAAAACCTTTTCTTTACTTATATGTCAAATTTATTAATTTGTGATGCAAAAGCTGAATTATTTATTTGCTTGAGATAATATATTTTAAAAGGTTGCAGCAAACACTTGTGGATGTCTTAGGACAAATTTTATTTGATTTTGAAGGTATAGAACTAGATTTTTTTTTCTCCAGATATATAGCCTACTGTTAAATACAGACTAAAAGTGGTTCTACAGGCACTGCTTTAAGCTGTTATTTTTAGACCAAAGGCAATGAAAAATTGCCATGTCTGTTGAGTTGTCTTAGCTGTTAAAATGACATTTTATGAGGAAGATAGCCATCTAACTACTGATAGGCCTGGGCATCTTGTTATCTCTTGCATGTTGTCATGACAGGCATGTATTTTGTGGTTTTGCTGCTGCTAAAAGAGTGATCAGAGTTGATGAAATGTGCTGGTAGCAGGAACTGATCACTGGAAATCTCAGGTCTTTCTGTAGGAAGGTGGAAATATCTTAAAATAAGTAACTAGAAATTCAAAAAGCTCTTTGTCAAGAGTCTGCATCCTCAGTTTGAGGATAAAGTTGTCTAAATACCCCAAGAGGTGCATTGTCTTCATCCTTTTTGGTAATTGGAAATTAATGGGAATAAAATTCTTCTCTTTTCCAATTTTGGGTTTCTTTTTCATCTATTGCTCTGAAATTCAGAGCAGTTGTCTTTCCCATGAGGAGAATCTCTGAGTACGCACAGGTAAGTGATAGCTGGATAAGAAATTTCTGGAATAGAGTGGATTTGGCCTCAAAATGCAGATGTCACATAAATGAAATCTCAACTGTGAAAGATACGTAAAAAAATAAAAGTAAATAAGTACACTAAATCTTGATCAATCTGATAACAAAGGCAGACCAATGGACATTGCAGTAGGCTGTAGTTTAGACTTTTATCTCCATACATGCGGGTAGAAAATTCAGATTTTAATTTTCTATGTTGAGGAAGTTTGATTGCCAGCATAAATGTGGAAGTCCAGTTCAAATAACTATGCTTTTCTGATGGTCTACACAAATTCTCATTTGGAAGTTTATAGGAAGTTCTTTTGGGAAAAAAAAAAAAATCCAAGTTTCAGAACACTGGTTTCCAAGAGGCTTTCTGTACTATCGCATCTCTCTCAGCCTCCTATTTCTGGCACATGTTTTGACTCAAATGTGGAATGTATAGAATAATTTGAAGTGTTAAAAGGGTCTTTGATACAGTGCCATAGCAATTTAATTATTTACACCAGTGCTGTCTCAGCTACACGAGGCTCAAGGAATTACATGGGATGCAAGATTTTAGCTTTAACTTACAAAAATGCAAATGATCTGGAATTAAATTGCTCAGGAACTTCACTCTCCATCATACAATGATTAGCAGCACTTGAGCTGGAGTTCTTTCCCATGGCACGGCATCCTGTCTGAGTAATTGTTGGACTGGGGCCTTTTTCACCTCACCTCCTTTTCCTATATCCAAAGAATTTGAAGAACATTCTTATCTTCCTCCCAATTCTGTTTTCAAGGAGGAAGTGACCTGAAGTGCAGATCTGATTTCTGGAATGTCTTTTCTGTTGCACTTCACACTTACACGTGTGGGATATCTTCCCCAGGGCATAAGACAGATGGCTTTTGTACAAGAAAATCAACAAATACCTTTCAGCTATGTCTCCTGTCTCCCAGAACATTCCATGAGAGACCTTGGGACCTTTACTCCACGTTCTTGATTTCTTCTGCATTTGAAAAAGTAATTTCAAAAATCTCCCCTTACTGATTTTCTGCAGGACCTTCAGGAGATAACAGCAGGTGAAGAAATGCAGATTTTATTCAAGGTGAGAAACCAGCATGATTACAGTTCATTGTCACTCAAGTATGCGACAGAGAAATTGCCCTTTGCATCCCCACATCTCTATTTCCCTGAATGCTGTGTGTAGTTTTGCCTCCCACATAAACAGGCTTGTATATTTTCTCATCACTCATCTGGATTACTGGAAGTCTCCAACTAGCCTCCCTGTACATATGGGAAGCTCAGGTCCCTAATGTCAGGACATCTGCCCTTGCTTATCTACTTAAATAATCCTCAAGTTTCCAGATCTTATTGATCCTATTCACTACCTTTTAGTGATTCCCTCATGGAGCTGAAAGTTTGTCTCCTTCTTCACCTCCAGAGATGAAAAGAATTCTGTACCTCTTTTGTTTCCATTGCCATGATTTGTTCCACCTGCCCCCCTGGTTTAATTCTTCTGTGGTATAAAATTTATCTTCATCTGCTCTTTGCAGAAAATGCTTAGTACCTTGCATGTATATGGTATGTGCAGAGACACACCTTTAGGAGTTGTCTATCTTATTAACTTGCAAAACTGACAAGATACAAAGAGAGAGAATTGCAGAAATGAAACTGAGAACGGAGGTTTTGCTAGTGCATTTGCTTTTGTGATATAGGGGATTGAGACCATAAAATATAAAACACACCAAACCCAAGCTTTGATGTACTATGCAATGTGCTTGATGAAAACAATTAAAAAAACTTTCCACTCTATATTGTACTTCATAAATATGCATTTATTTCCATATCTTTCATCAGTTTTACAGTTTTAACCAGTGCCTCAGTGTTAATATTTGTCAGACGCATATAATGGAACTTCAGATTTCTATATTCTGTAGTTCTAAAGTTAAAAAGAAATTCCTGGGCGTTTCCATAAGGAACTGACCCCAAAAATAATGAAACTAATTACTTATAACATAATACAGAGTTACATGAGATTTCAACTTACATTTCTAACCTACTCCATGTACTGTATTTACATTTTAACTAATTTATTATTTACATTTTTCAAATACTGTAGTCATAAATCTTTCTATATTGTACATTCTTGATTAAACTTTTATTACAGAAATTCTTTAACACACGTTTTAGACAATACAATTCCAATATTTCACATGAATTCTATGAAATTACTGCCCCATTTCACTAGTTATGTGTCAAGATGCCTCCTTCATAAGAAAATACATTGTAAAAAGGAATTTTATAATACTCGTAATCTTGAGGTTTGAAAAAAATAACTACATGGGATATAATAATGATAACATTATCTCCTTTTCTATGTAATATTTTGTTTGGAATGACATTTTACCTGAGATGTAAAAGTGATGTAAGGTGATTTTTGGTTTTGTTGTTTTATTTTTTTAATAAAATGAAATATTTTATGTAAATCTTAAAATACGGAAAATTTGAAATTTTACATAAATGGTGGCCTTCTGTTTACTGAAAACTATTCTTATCTGTATAGATATATAAATTCAATTTATATATCTATATCATATTTTCCAGAAAAGTTCATATCTACATAAATAAGCATTGTTACTATACTAGGAAACTTCCCAATATCCTTAAAAAGCAATGTGCTCAAGTACAATATTCAGCTTCTGACACAGACACAATAGTAAATTTGACCTCTAATGGCAATACTTACTTCCAAGGAAAATAAGAGGTACCTGTAGAATTTGGAAGACATGGTAGACAACTACAGTGGACCCAATGAAGGGAATTTAATATATCCAGTTCCATAAATACTATGCAGGAGCATCTTACACAGCAGACAACTTTGGGTCAACTTTCCATGTTACATGTAACTACCTAAATAACATCTTGATAGAAAAAAGTTAATTATAGAAAACTCTTACAACATCGTACATATAATGCTGCGTGTCTTGTTATAATAATATGCTTTTCTATTAACAAACGATTGTAGATACTAAGTTTAAAGCAAATCGTCAAGAATTTCAGGTTTCTTTTATTCTGTTATTGGTAGATATTCAGTTAGGCACAATATGACATTCTTTGTAAACATAAAGATAAATCTGCATACATTAGACATTGAACTGAAGTTACAGAAAATAGTACACACACATTTAAGAAAAACAGATCCACTACACATTCTAGATACAAATGTAGCAGTATAGGAGGCCTTAACTTGTATCCTTCACAACTGAAAATGCCAATGGAACAGAAATGCACCTTAGTCACCAAACACTCCTGCTTCTGAATTAATTTGAGCTTTTCTCTTCTGTCAATGATTTAATATAGTTTTAAAATATAGATTTCATAATCACATGTTGCTAAAAATGCATTTTATTCTATTTATCCTGAAACAACTAATTATTATAAAGTCAGAACTAAGGCCCCAAAATCACATCTAGAAAGCTTTCTTCAAAATATGTAACTACATATTTTTAAGAACTTGAAAATAATTTTCCAATAAGAAGTCATAAGAGAAAACCTCTTGAAGATCTTTTATTTTCAAACTTAGAAGTGCGCTATTTCCTCTCAATGTTGTGCTACTTGAGAACTGAACTGAGGAATAACAACTCTGGACTTCCAGTTTATTGCTGGAATAACCCATAATAACCTGTACATATATGGTAGGCACAAATTAACATCAGCTATTTACATCCAATAAAGCAACATCAGGATTCTTATTTGAAAAGATTTCTTGAAAATATAGTGCACTTAAATTATAAAAGTTTTAAGGAATTATTCACTATTCCATGATTATATGAAAAAACACTATCTTCATTCTATAAAGTCACAGAGGATTTTTATTCTGCTAATGATGCAAGAGTGATCTGAGTATACAGTTACTGTTATTGGGAACTATCTTCTCATTTCCTCTGAATAATCAGAAAAAAAGGTATTAAATTATTAAACAAACAAGCTTTGGAAAGATATATTAATTTTCCTTTTCTAACATCCTAGAAATGGAGAATAAGGCAACAACTGAGATAAAAATATATCTTGCTTTGTAAACCAAGCTTTTTAACATGTTTCTTAAAAGTGAACTTTCATGCTGAAAAACTGAAAGACCTAGAAAGAAAAGCTGTAATTACTTTGACAAGACCACAACTTCTAATTCATTCGATATTTTTAAAACCACTCCAAAATATATAGAAAGGGATTTATTTTAGTATTACAGATGTGTCTTAAGCTTTAAGTGACTCCTTTATATAGCTAAAAAGCTTCTACAGCACCATGCAAGACTGAGTAATGTTTAGAAAATGTCACCAATTTCTATTGCACCCTTCTCTACTCCTCTATGACTGAAGTATGCTAACATAATTCCATGGAAAAACAACAGATAACGTGTGAATATCACTGTCCTCCAAGTTATAATCAGACCTCAAAACACAGGTGTTACTGTCTTATTTGGTCTTTACAACTATGAAAAGTTCTCTTCCTTTCATTTGAATTAAAGAACTTTTATTGACCAAAACTGGCTGAAAAAGTCATGGCACATGACAGCGAAGAAATGACAAAATCATTCCATAAGCAGTTTTCAGTCTTAGCTACACACAGAACTTACTCGATATAAATTAAACCCACTGCAATTCTCCTAATTAAAGGAAAAAAGAAGAAGATTATGTCACAGACTTGTGAACTCACTTTTCATGCCAAGCAAAAAAGTTCACTTTTAAGTTCATTACAATGTTCAATATCCTGCTTTGTCCATTTCTTTGGTAATCTGTTCTCATTCTGAAAATTCTAACAGAACTTTAACGGTCACCTTATTTCAAATGAATGAGCAATGAGTTGAAAGCACAACCAGAATAACATGCCATAATACTGCAGAAAATGTTGTTCTTAATGATTTCTGGCTCTTTATATTCATTTCTTGTAATGATTTGGGGCATCTGCAAATGCAAACTTCAGTCTGTAGGCCTCTGCTAGGAGTACACTAATTTCTTCATTTCCCCAGTGTACTGTGGGCAAATTTTGTAAAAAGATCAACAATTCCTAGATGGAGAGAAAAGAAAAAAACCAACAAACAAATCAATATTTTTTTAAAATACCAGTGTAATAGCAAAGTATTACTTATACAATGATTACTTATAAGCACTCATATTGCACCTCAGTATTCCAAGCAAACCTGAGATCCCATTAAATCTAGTGATTTTCCTGTAACTTTTATAGAAATACCTGCCATTCAATCTTTCAGTTGAGAAACTAAATTGATTAATTAATTTCAGCTGAAATGTGGTTATTTTCTAGTTTTCAG
Source organism: Phaenicophaeus curvirostris (assembly GCF_032191515.1). Lineage (NCBI taxonomy): Eukaryota > Metazoa > Chordata > Aves > Cuculiformes > Cuculidae > Phaenicophaeus > Phaenicophaeus curvirostris. The sequence goes on along the minus strand of NC_091392.1, from coordinate 16,952,907 downwards.
AAAAAAACGAAATTAAAAAAAGTCACTCTTGCTCAGTAAAAGCAATGAGTGAAAGAAAGCAGTATCGCCCAAGCGTGTAAATGCTACGCACTGGCACTTGCCGTTGTATGATTACACCATTACTAGTGCCCCAATCATGGATGGAGACCTCTTGTTGTAGTCAGACACACAGGAACTCATACAGTATGAGCCAGAATAATCCCATTAGACTTCTAGGAGGTAAACAGCATTAGCACATTCATTTTCTAGCCGGTAATTGAGATACAATGTTCATGAGTATTGGAGTCACTAGAACTTACTAGAACTTTGATGCTGATCTTTTTAAATCCAAAAGGGTTTAACACAGGACCCAGTTTTTAGTAAAAGTTGCCATATTTCCTACATTATTTTGGCACCTTAATATTTCTTATACACTTGCCAATTCCAACAAAGCTCTAGAAGTTTTCATGTACTGTTTTGCAGATAGTTCTTTAAAAATTCAACGTGTATCTTCCACATTTAAGATCTTCAACGTACTTTCAGTTTGTAACATCTGTTGCTGAGATAATGTCAATATGCCTATGATAGGTATGAAAAAGTAGGATACCAAACACTTCCTCTTTAAGGAGCAATAAAATATGAATTTAATTTTTAATACCTTAGATGTTTTATAACATTCTAATGAAGTAGGCAATAGGCAGACACCTACAGACGTAGTTGCTGACTACATTGCAGAAGTGCTAAAATTATCTTCCTTATTTTTTTCACATGTAGACATAAGAATATCTGACTTCTGGTGCTGCTGCTTTCTAAATATGCCTTATATAGAATACAGGAAACAACAGTTCTATTTCTTTCAATATTAATTTTACAGCAATACAGATAAAATTAATCAATAAAAGTAATTTCAAATGATAATTTGAATTTGAAAGGTCCTAAAATGTGGATTCCTGATTATGTACCGCATATGTTTTACTGTAGCAGCATGGTATTGGCAAATATGCCCAAGCCTCCTGTTGGCCAAAACTGCAGGATTGTAGCTCTGTGCTGAACTGTGATGTACAGGATCAAATTCTACTGAATGCACTTTGTAGAATCTTTCACAAGAGTTACTTGAAAAATGTTTGCTTCCTATCCCATAACTGGATGGGCAAAAGGGCAATATATCTATCTGCCTTGTTGTTTATCCAAAATATTGCTGGATACAACTTGATAAAAAAATTTCCCCTCACCTTAGATGTTTCCTCTGATGTTCTGAGAAGAAGTCTCCAACACTGACATAAAAATTACCTACTTGACTCCCACCTCAATTCTTAGCCATGGTTTCCTACTCTTTTCTGGTTTCTTGTCTCTGCAGGTCTATTTTCCTACAGGTCAGTTTTTCCTCTCTTGTATTAGATTTAGGGAAAACTCATTTCCAAACTGCCAAAGCCCAGGAACGGAGATAATAAAGAGCTCACTGGGATAGTGCATGTATGTTCAGTTCCGATAACAGCACCAAAATCCACTCTGACTGCCAGCAGCACAAATGATCAAAATCTTATCTGTACGCTGAAACTTGCTACCTGTGAGAGGACTTCTCTTTGGGATACCATCTACTACAAATTATCTCCTAAGTTCATGCAAATGGCAACTTTATAAAGCTTGTAATTTGACAAAACTTGGCAAGTTTGTTCTTTAAAAATAAATGGTGACTCAAAAGCCCACAAATCCTCAAACAAAACAAAAAAAGGTTCCCTAGGCCAACCATTAAATTCATATTTCAAACTTTCCAAACAAAAGATCACCTGGAGATTCCCTGTCTCACACTTTTAATTGCTTTGACAAAAACATTCCTTAAAATGTAAGTTGTGACAAAGCATTGATAGGGAAGTTTGTGGATGAGTTACATCACACCCAACTGAATGTGTTATAAAGCAATCTTAGGAATAAGTGCAGTTGTTAAACTTGCTTCTATTTCCTAGGTGCTCTATTTTTGCAGAAAAAATGCAGACAATTTGTGCACATTTTTATATGTGTAAGCATGTGCATATGAATATTTTTGTATTAATGTGTTTGCCAAGATTTATTCTAAAGAGCCGGAACAACTAACAAGGAATGCAAAAACCCACAACCATTACCCTGCTCTAAATCACAATCCTGCAGCATCATGTGCAAGTACACAATGAAATCATTGTTCTTCGCAAGGGTCTTATTTTCCTTGTCCCGCCTCCTCCCTCCTCTGCGCCTGCTTTCATGGAACATGGCTGGAGAAGCCCTTACCAAGGACTGTGTGATATCAGGAAACAGCAAGTAGCAGAAATGAACAAGAAATAGTTTTTATTTTGTGTATGAAAGAATGACTTGGGCTGGATCTATTTCACGGTCTTGCTATACTGCTTCTTGTAATATGAAACTAGAAAAGACATAAGTTGAGCAGCACTACATTTTTAATTACAAATAATAAGTAATACTACAAAAGAGTTACCATGAGCATGTCTCTATTACACTTGAGAGAGCACATTTTTAATAAAGTGTTATACAACTCCCCAAATCTCACTTTTCTTTTTTAATTCAGTTATGCTGATAACTGTAATTAACAAATTAGCAGCGCAGAGTAGGAAGGTTGTGTGGAGGGATGATAAATGACTACCTACATGAAATTTTTTTTTTTCTTTTAAAAAGTAACTTTCAGCCAGCTCTAAGACACAGCAGTGAATTAAATGAGTACTGTGAAATTAGCTGTTGCACTGTTTGCAGTGCCACGACTTCACTGGGTCAGACTTTTGGTGCAAAGTGGTACACGATTCATATTGCTTGAGCCACGTTTTGGTTTTCCTTTAGGCTACTGTTCAAATAAAACTGGCCGAAACTAATCCTTCAGCCACTGGAGAACTGTGAGCCTTCTAGCAGACCTCAGCATTTTTACTTTGTAGAACATCTAATTGGATGTTGCGACCAACACCCGCCTGTACATAAAGTACTATTACGTTATTCAACAGCTAGTGAACAAAAGCTAAACTGTTTCAGCATGAGATTAGAAAGGAGTCTACACTGGTGACATAGTTGGTCTGCTACATCAATTGTTTCTGTGGCAACTGCGGATGTTTTTCAACCTGGGAAATGTTGCTACACTTCTGTGAAACATAATTCTTGTAGATGAATGAATTCTACTTATATATTCAGTTTTGACAGTAAGGTGATCATACTGGATATGCATTTCAGAAAATTATTTTAAAGATATAGATTATTATCTTAAAACCTTCTATATATTCACTTTCAGAAACATCTGAAAACTCAATGATTAAAAAAGGAAGTAAAATAACAGTTACTCATATTAATTTTGTCATAGTTACCTGTCCAAAGCACTAAAGGTACATCATCTTACAGAACAAACCACATCTTCTAAAACTAATTTAGTTTTAGAGGTTTGTTTGGAAATGACACATTGAGAACCAGAAAAATCACATTATTTTTTTTCTCCCAGAAGACACAGCATGGTAGCAGGAGAAATCAGGTGTTCCAGGCTTAAGGTTGGAAAGGTCAAACTATTCAACCTTATGCTCTTTGTGGGACATGTAAAAACCATTTATATCCATATCTTCATTATCCATACATATTATTCATTAAATTTATGGTGTAGCTCAAATCTGAAATAGGACTATTGGTGAAGAACTAGCTTAATAATTACGTGATTAACTGCAGATTTATTAATAATTTTAATCAGAACTGAATGTATAAATAAAGGGCAGAGTAACCCATTGACCGTCCAAGTCCACTTCTGTTTTAGTGGGCATTTTACCACTGTTATCATGCAAAAAGGCTCATGTCTTAAGTGCTCATCAAAACCTAAGACTGAAACTGAATAGTGAATATGTGTTACGAATCCAAGTGAAATAACTGGTCAAAGACACACTACTTAAGTGATTTTTCTAAAAATAACGCTTATCTTCCTGTGCTCTATTAAAGAGCTTTAAAATTGGCTCAGCTAGAAATAAATCTTATATCTTCTTAAAAATAAAGTAGAATTTGGCAAAAATCCTACTAATGAAAATTTCATTTTTTTTAACTGCTAAACAAAATCATGCTGCATTTATTGTTGTCAGAATACAGTGCATTCTCTGAAAACAACAAGCAACAACACCTCCCCCAACCAGGCAACCCAAAATCCAAAAGAAACAAAAAGAATCCAGTCTTTGGATTTGAAGAAATATGCAAACATACACTAATTAACAGTTACAAGACCACCTGAGAAGTTTATCATTAAAAGTTTAGCATTTACACTTACAGAAGGGCAAAGACTACCAAGAGAACAGTGACTCAAGAGTATTCATGTATTTTTGATCATTCTTCTTTCTTCTCCAACAGATAAAGCAGGAGCCACTAGATTCCATTTGTAAGGCATTCATGACAACTGCTTGAATTAATTTTCCTATTCACATTGAGAATTTAAATACGAGACTCTCTTTGAAATACAATGAATAACAAACTTGAATTAATATTTACCGTTAAAATCATTATTGACTATGTTTCAGAAAATTTAGTCCAAAAAGTAATATTTGTAAAATATTTCTGCAAGAACTTAATTTTCTGTTAAATTTAAATGATATCGCAATGCCAACTGGCTTAGGAAGCAGGGCAGCTAATAGGTCATCAGCAGAGTTGGGTTTTCTTAAATCCTAGCCCAGTGTCTTTATATTTTGGTTGCATTTACAACAAATGCACTCAAAATTACGCCCTTTGCATTTGGCAAATAGAGTGCCCCAGTTTCAGACGATTCCTACTGCACTGCCAGCTATATTTGTCTCTTGAACTAAGGCCCAGCCACCTGGCCTAACCCACCAGCACAACTTCCGTTCTGTCTGTGTGTGGCATTTTCCCTCTCATGCCACACTGTGAAGAGACATTTCCAACCCCCCTTCTTTCTTGTCATTCAGGCAGTGGCAGGTTTCTTCCTGTGAAGAGTTACACCTACTTGAGGCACATACAACCAGCAGCTAATTCCTCATCTGTGAAGGGAGACCTCATTGCTCTCTACAACTACATGAAAGGAGGTTGGGGAGAGGAAGGTGCTGGCCTCTTCTCCCAAGTGACAAGGGACAGGACAAGAGGGAATGGCCTCAAGCTCCACCAGGGAAGATTTAGGCTGGACATTAGGAAAAAATTTTTCACAGAAAGGGTCACTGGACACTGGAACAGGCTACCCAGGGAGGTGGTTGAGTCACCTTCCCTGAAAGTGTTTAAGGGTCGGGTGGACGAGGTGCTGAGGGGCATGGTTTAGTGTTTGATAGGAATGGTTGGACTCGATGATCTGGTGGGTCTCTTCCAACCTGGTGATTCTATGATTCTATGAGTAATTTTGTTTAATTAAAAAAAACCAAAACACACACACACAACCCCCATATTAATTAATCCCTATTTAACTTTCACCTCTGTTTAAAATTGAGAGAAAAATAAGAGTATTTTCAAAGCAGGAAAAAACTTAAAATTGTAGGGAATGAAACAACAGTGATTTCTTTCTTGCAGTAGTCTTGACTGACCAAGTCTGCTCTGAGAAATCACAAGGCTCCGTGGGCAGGAGCAACAGCTGGCGAAGAGGAAGAGGTACTACCCACAGAAGAGGAGAAACTATGTACTACTTAGATTTGCCTCTCCTTCCAACCAAATACAAGAAAAAGTTAAGAGATTTTAGCACAAGGCCACTAACACGGTTAGGGGGCTGCAGGAGATGTTATAACATGAGAGCGGGAGAAAACCGTGGGTCATCTCAGCTGGGAGAAGAGAAGGCTAATGCAGGATCTAAGAGCTGTTTTCCACTACATACAGTGAGAGTTATAAAGAAGGAAGAGGGGCCAAGAGGCAATAGTAACAAGTTAGAGCTCAGCTGTCATATGAAAAAAGCCCTTCGCAATGATGATGCTTGAGCAGCTTGCCAGGGAGACCACAGAATCCATTCACTGGGATTTTCACAACTTGACTGAACAAGCTGCTCTAGCTCTGGCGTTATCCTGGCTTTCAGCAGAACATTGCACTATGGAGCTCCCTTCCACACTGAGATTTTCTAGTATTTTATTTTTTTTTTTAAAGATATGGGCTTAATTAGAAAAAAAATCCAAAAGCACAACAAAAAAGCCTGCTAAACCTATTTACTAATTTAGTCAATTTGAGGAAACAATAAAGTTATGCTTCCTAACACTTTGACAGATGTATTTTTCTTATCAGGAATGAAAGGATATATGGGGCTGGTGTAGCAGTGTTGCTGGGTCATACTATGAAAAAAATTAAAAAACTAAATACCAGGCTGATTTCTTAGTACAGCAAAAGATCTAAGCACAAAATAAAGTATTTAATATCCTTTGTACGAGATTTTGGGTTTATGTTGATGTCTTTAAACCACAACTCTGAAATAATTCTTCAGCACATTTGAAATCTGCAATTTTTATTACCAAAAAAGCCCAAACTCTTTTATACAATTTCACTCCTTGTATTTGTACTATTTTAATTGTATTTGGATTTACATGATACTCTACATACATGTTTTTGTAAAATATCCTAGAATATGCTAAAACACTTTATATAGCATGCTCAACCACGCTACAATATCTAAAATGTGTAAACATTTAGGAGCATCAGTATAGAACATACTTCTGAAATACATGTACTTTCAAAATGCCATTTTCCTTAGATAATTTAACACATATTTAAGAACTATCCTATTCACCATGTAAGCAAGATAAGATAGTAGTAAATTTGCTGCAAGTGCTGTGATATAGAAGTATCTTTAGAAATATAAAAAGTAAAAGTATGGGGTCTATGTTTTAAATACCACACTAATAAGATCTGGGATTAAAACTGCTGTTAAGCAATGGATGTTGTCAGATATAAAATTGTTCTTGAGGGAAAAAAATCTCATCATGCAACATCCAATACAGATAACTAAAAGAAAATACCAGACTACAGGACAGATACCTCAAAATTAGACAATTTCCAAGGTTCTTACTCCTTGGTTTCCTCTAAATTAAAAAATGGCCAAGGTCTGTTCCTTGTAAATTAAATTAAAACTGAATACTAATAAAACTTCACAAAACATACCTTTAATAATTATTACAAAGTCATTGTCTCTCTCTCTTCACTGAGATTGTAACCCAACGAAATCTCAGCCTGTTAAAATAATCCCTAAAAACCCTCAAAACCCAGAAGCAAAAGAAAGCAAATTTTATCGTGTTTTGAAATCTGATTCATTAACAAATCTCCATTTAGTATGAAATCCACTGTAAAGCCTTTAATCCATACAGTTTTTAGCATAAGATTTGGCAATAATACTGCTTATTTGGTAATGGCTACCTATAGCTATTATGCTGTTTATTGCCATCCCACCCTGACTCCATACATGCCTCTCAAAGGGAAGAACATCAAAACCAATTATAGAACAAATAACATGTTGATAGTTAATAAAACATAAAAAATATTATTCTAATGAGTGTAGCACAAAGGCCTCTTCTGTGAGACAATCATAGCAATTTATTTACTTTGAAAAATCCATTCAGACTTTTTTGTCCATGTGAATTATTGACAAATTTCAACTGCTATTTTTTTAACAGAAGAAATTTAGCAGAACATAAAAAGCAGTAATAGAATAGTGTGTTTATTCTAGCTAATATAAAAATGGCAATAACTAAAGTTAAAATCAAACTTGAACATACTGAGGAAATTAATAGAGTTAGTTTTTAATGTCAAAATGGAGAACCAGTCTATTAATTTAAGAAATAAAGTCAGTCCTAAAATACAGTATTTTTCTACAAGAGTTGTTAATCTTTCCTGCTGCTAACTGCAATGTAATTATAGTCTGAGTACTCCTGGTCTACCACAGCTCTATTTTGTACTGATAGGCAGAACCTGCAATCTTACTATATTTTATGGTCATGAACTTTTCAATATTATACTTTAGGACTGCATATAACTAAATGAAAGGTAAATTAACTTCATATGTAATCTCTCATTATTTAATAAGAATTGCTAACATATATTTTGAACAAGAGCTATATCTGTTACACATTATGCACACATAAAACACTGCAAAATTTACGCTGGCAATTTAATTAAATGGCTTTTTTATAAGAGTACTTCCAAAAGTTGTGCTTGAAACTTCGGAAACAGAATTTACTTTTAAAGAACTAATGAAGTGCAATACTACCAGAATTTACTTAGAGGAATTATTGAGACAAGTTAAGGATGAAACCAATTATTGCTAGAAAAAAATGCCCATTGATTTTTTCAGATAATATAAACCAGAAATAAACTATACGCATACATTCAAAGAATTTTAAATGCGTTAATGATTTTATGGGAAGTTGTATATTGTGGTGTCAGATATAGCCAGAATTGGACAATTATTAAAAGCTTTTTTCTAACCAGCTGTAATGACTATACAGGAAAAAAAAACCCAAATAATATATGAATGATTTATTTCTTATTTCCTTAACAACGTTCTTTTTCAGTTTCTTATATTTGGGTTTCTCAAGTGTGATGAAATTGGTGGCATGGATTGCTAGTACCAAGCAGGTATCCTGTCTGTGGAGTCAGTCCCTCCCCTGTGTTGCACAGAGAAGCAGACAGACAGACAGATATGCCAGAACTACTGCCTGGCTGCGACCTCCTAAAAGCTGCAGTGGTCAGGTTGGTAATGTTCTATGCAATGCTAACCTCTAATCCTCTCCCCAAATTCTTAGGATGAAAGATATCCACTGCTTTGGGGCCCAGCCAAGCTCAGACCAAATCCTTCCCCTTCAGCCTGCTTTCAAAGTAGTAACAAATGCACTTGTCTGGTAATATGAAAGCACAGGTCCAGTACACACTGCAGAGCCCAGCTGACCTTGTTCAGATGCCTCAGAGCTACTTTTCCGTTCTCTCTGCCCCTCGCTGTTGATACGCAATGCACCAAACAAGTAAGACTCTAGCTCTGAGACAAGTTCTCTTTTCTTTCTTGAGTACTGTTTTTCCTCTTTCAATGAACTCAGCAATATTCCCTACGCTCCTGCCACTTCTTATTTCTCCAGCTGTCTTACCTGCTACATGGAGTTGCAAATAATGAGCTATATTTCTGGAGTGCTGTGCATCTTATTAATTACCTATGTCTCAGAGCCAGAGAAAATATTTCCTTCCTATTGGGCACAGCAGGAATTGAGAAAATGGAGATTTAAAAATCTAATATTAAAGAGATAGTAAGAATAGGTGATCTACTGCAACTTAAGAAATATTTGCTGCAGTTCCAGGTTAAGAGGTATAAGTGGACCTGGATCATTCAGCGGTACAGCTGACCTGCATCGCTTCCTAAGCATGGGAAGCTGCATGCCACGGCGCACATGCAGTCTAGGCAGTGATAGCTGAGATAGCACAGAACAGTCCTGCTGGATGCAATAAAGCCCTCCTTGTTCTCATAATTTAAAATATTACAGGTGAACCAAAACTTTGATAAGCAAAAGACAGGGAAATGCCAGTTTATCTATGCTAAGTAGTAGAAGTATTTCAGCCTGCACTGGGCTCAGTCTGAAGGATTTAGGAGAGATACTCTTGGCAAGTCATAAATCAGTGTCATTCAAGAGCTCCCACATTGAATGTGAAAGTTCACATTGTGCCCTGTGAAAGTTTAGAGGAAAAGAACAAACATACTAACAAAAAACTCCCAATATTTGCTGAAACAGTGAACATATCTTCGTAAATTCAATGCCAACTTTCATTTTTTCTTGTACATTTCCCCATCACACATTACCTAAATTATACAAATAGAATTTCTTCAAAAGGTTATTAATTCTTTCCAAAGAACTGCCTATTAAATAATCATTCTTATTTATATTAATTTTGACTTTTTTCATACACCACGGTTCATTAACCAACAGACCACAGCATACAGAACTCAGAACAGTGTGAAACTAACTACAGAAAAAAAAGGTTATTCAAGTTCCAACTAGACTTGTTCCACCTTAAAATGGATACTTTAAAAAGAAAAAAAATCTAAATAGGTTAAGGTTAATTTCTCCTGCTATCAGCTTACAATCGGCAACCTAAGTACATGATCATTCTCAACTAGTACATTTATTCTTATTTTTTGATTAAAATATATAATATATATATTCTTTGATTCAGATAGACATATTTATTCTTCACTTCAACCGAATAATCTCTCAATTATCTTCTGAAAACATACAGAAATATGCTATCCTTATAATTAATTTCATATTCTTAATAAGAACTTCATAGAAACACTCCTTAATATTCTGAAAATGAAAGCTTATGAAAAGTTGATGGTCTTATCATTTTTCTTTCATGGTTTTCTTTTCATGACTACTGAAAAAGATTCCTGGACTCAGCATATTAAAACCACTAAAACAGCAATTAAATTCCTGTTTCATCTAGTATCGATCTCTTACGCAAGTCATTAGCAACCTTAATTGCTAATCATAAAGTATGTGGTTCTAATAACTATGTCAGAGACGTGCTCACCTAGCTGAAGAGAAGATCTGCATCTTCATTTACATGGGCATGAAATTATATAAATTAATACGGCAAAAAAGTTCATTAAAGGATCGTATCTTATCTGATCTGTACATAGCTGTATGTCCTTGTTCTCAAATGAAAACAAAACACAACAAAACAAATTTGCATGTTAGATCTTTCTCTTAATAAAACTTACTATGTGTTATTATCTACAAGCTTATGAGACAATCTATTGTGGATTTAATCACATTTGGCAACTAAGCACCACGCAGCTGCTTGCTCACACGCCTACTCCTCTCACAGAGGAGTGGGATGGGGAGAATAAAAGAAGTAAAATTCATGGACTAAGATAAAGACAGTTTAATGGGACAGCAAAGGAAGACAACAACAAAAGCAACAGTATTAAGAATAAAAGAACAGATAAAACAAGATATGCAAAATAAAACTTCTCACTACCCAATGACTGATGCTCAGCTCCTCCCCAAGCAGCAATCCCTGGCCAGTTCCCCTAGTTTACATACTGAGCAGGATGTCTTATGGTATGGAATATCCTTTTGGCTTGTTTGGGTCAGATGCCCTGGCTGTGTCCCCTCCCAGATTGCCGTGCACCCTACCCCCTGCCTTCTCACTGTCTCTCCAGCAAGAGAAGCTGAAAAATCCTTGACTTCCTACACACTACTCAGCAACAACAAAAAGTATCACTACATTATCAACATTATTCCCCTAGTAAATCCAAAACAGAGCACTATACCAGCTACTAGGAAGAAAATTAACTCTATCCCAGCCAAAACCAGGGCACAAAGTTAAGGACATAGACTTAAAACTGAAGCAAGCACTGCCACAGAACCTAAAAGACGTTCAACTCCATAAACAAACATCTTAGTCTTGTAATATATTTTTATTCTGGTCCGTCTCAAACTCTTCAAAATCACACGCACATGAAATAGAAGAAGCTAAGGTACTGATACAGACTATTCAATACTCAAGAAGAAGAAGTTATCTTACTCAAACACTGATATAAATTCATACTTAAATCAGACAGTTGAACAAAAACACTCTTTGGTTCATCCTTACTTGTACACTAGAGAAGACAGAACTTCCATTTTAAAAATCTCATATGAAAACTGAATATCCTAGGAAACATCTAGGGAGATTTCTCAATACTCCAATATAGGTCCAAATACTTTTCACAATATTTTTTTATGAAACACAGCTACATTGCTGGTATTTGTAGATATGTGCACATCTTATGCACTAAAATAAAAATAACAGCAAATAATAACAAAAAAACCCAAATCAAGTATATCACTTGTCACTAGCTCCATGCAAAAAGCAGCAAATAAAGGAAAAAAGGTGCAAATACCCAGAGTATAAAAAGTCTTGAAGATCAGAAGTCATTTTATTGAAAAAAAACAAAATTCAAAACAAACCCCATCCATACATAGGACCTGTTGTACCAAACATGACTGCAGCAGTTATGGCAGGATTTCATTTCTGAAATGGTTGCCAAAAAGTTACTACATTCTATATTTTTTTCTATAGCCAAACAAGATCAAAATATTTGCACAGCAGATGGCAACAGAAAGTTTACCATTCTGCCTCTCTTCTGCCTCTCCATAAAATCCATATGTTACCCACCCTTCTTGGTTCGGCTTTCATGACCATAATTCGGCAACACATTTTAAGTGGAACAGTTTGCATAGCTCCAAATTCATACATATTCCTTTTTTACAATGACTTTTAAATTTTAACACTGTAGTATGAATAGTTAAAAGCTCAGAAAAAAAAATAAAAAAGAAATTCATAAAATACCGATTGAATATAATGAACGCCAGGGACAAGATTTACCTTGTATCAAAATTTTATATATTTCAGTCTTAAAGCAATTAGTAAGTTTTGGCAACAAAAAGTAGTTCACACTGTAAATTGTTCTGAGTAAAATCTCATCTTATTTTAAGGTAAAACACATATTAAGGATTGCTGATGTAAAATTGCCTGTGTATATAAACTCAGTAGAACTGACATATACAGTCTTTATAATAAGTGTCTTAATGATGTGGCTACTTAAACTAGTATATTTTTAGAACTAAAAAAACCACCCTAAACATAATTCAAATGGAATACTGTGAGTATCCTAGGGATGTAGGACTGGCCTCTTCTCCCAAGTGACAGGGGACAGGACAAGAGGGAATGGCCTCAAGCTCCGCCAGGGAAGATTTAGGCTGGACATTAGGAAAAAATTTTTCACAGAAAGGGTCAATGACACAGTGCCCAATGGGCACTGGAACAGGCTGCCCAGGGAGGTGGTTGAGTCACCTTCCCTGGAGGTGTTTAAGGCACGGATGGATGAGGTGCTAAGGGGCATGGTTTAGTGTTTGATAGGAATGGTTGGACTCGATGGTCCAGTGGGTCTCTTCCAACCTGGCTATTCTATGATGCTATGATTCTATGAAAGTGGCCACTTCCATGATGTTGTTCAATCACCCACACCACATGACGCCACATATAGTTGTTTTGTTCTGAATAATAAATAATAGTTATACATTTGCCAAGTCAAAATCTAAGAAACATCTGTGCACTTCTGGCAGACTTAAGGACATTAATATAGAAAACCAATGACTTGGCACTGGGAGAGAAGAACTAAACCACCTTCATGAAGATATCACAATTAAAGGAAAGGAAGATAAAGAACCTTTCCTGTTTCTTTACACTGGCAGGAAGTCTTGATAACTGAAAATTTCCAAATTATCAGGAGAAGCCTCACAAAATCAATAAGAACTAATCCAAAAATCCCTTCAACTCTGAGGAGAACACCATTGTTCACATCAATAAATCATTTCAGCCTCCTTGGTGAGCAAAACTTGCAGGCACAAGAGCACAAGACAGGGATCATCCGAGCTGCATAGGTTCTCTCAATATACAAAACCAACATCCTTTCCAAATCTGTACATTCCTTGATGCTTTATAGAAAAAATATACATGAAAATATATTTCCTTTGTACCTCTTAGAAGAAGCAATGCAACAGTTGGAGAGAAGTTCCAAAAGTGCTTCCACAGACAATCATAGTGAAGTACTAATTCAAATTAACACAACATAATTTAATTGTATGTTATAAGCTAAATAATAAAAATATTCTAATACGTAAGAAACACAAGAAACGTAATTAACAACTGTGCTCAAGTCATCTTTCAACCTCTGCCTGGAGACAAGAAGAAAACCAAACCAGGATTAATCTTACTATATTAAATAACATAAATTTATCAAGCTTTGTCAGAAAATATATACTGCTCTTTAGTTCCTAATATTTCGCATAGAAACAGCTTCACTTTATCTAATGGCTTATAAATCAAAGTGGAACAATTTATATCCTTTTGATCTTTCACCAAAATTACATTATGTCTTCAATCTTTACCTCCATTACAAAGCGATCCAAATGTATTCCTGAAGATAATTATATTCCCTCTTAAGCTTTGTTTTACAAGGTTAAATAAGCCACATTCTTTTAATACTCTCTGCTAGGGCAAATTCTTTATTTCTCCATCTACCTTTATTGTTATTAAACATAATTCTGAACGGATTACATTAAAGCTAAATACATAATTCTCATGCAAATCCCAGAGATATGCAATATTTCAAAAGCATATAGACAAAGAGTTTATTACTGGGATCATGGAAAAATACAAATTTTAAATGGAGTATGTTGAAGCCCCAAGGTATCTACAAATATCCTAAGGAATCAAAGATTCTAAGGCAACTAAAATACTAACACATTTTAATTATATAATATTCGCATGCCTTTCTTATGTACCACTGCACTCATAAAAACAGAAAACAACAAATTTGGCTTTGGCCAATCACAATTTGAGACCAAATTTCTGTATAAGATGATGAATGCCTCAACTTTCATGGAAAATATAAGAGCTGAATGTAAAACCTATTTTTTGCTTATCTACAAAGGAACAGCCTCCAGAAACAAACATAAGAGAACTAAACATTTTTTCCAGTACAGCAGGCGACAGCGGGCTGGGTTAATCTTTTCTGACTGCTGATTTTTAAGATTTCCAAGATTAAAGTCCTAAAAGTGCTTAGGCCATGAGCATCTCTTCTTGGTAATTTGAGTTCATTCATAGAATGAAATAACCAAGTTTACATTATAAAACTTAACAAAAATCTGCATGTTGAAAGCACAGCCCCCCATATCACAGTATCAAACCCCAACAGAGCTGTTTGGCAGCAGAGCAATCTGACAATTGCAAAGCCGCTCCAGACCAACTATCCAAGATTAGGCAATTCAAAATCCTTAAATTTTCTGCTATGTAAGGAAAAATCTTAGTAAAAACATGGAAAATCAATATGGAGGAGGAAATACTGATTCCATAACAAACATTTTAGCATGTGATAGATGCTAGTATTACATAAACTAAATATTAATAATAGCTCGCAGCATTTCTCCCAGGTGCAGTGTTCTCACATTCATACAGTTTTGTCAAAATTAAAATTACGTTAAAAAAAAATTTGTGGCCTTGTGGCCTTCCCAGATTCAGAGAAAAGCCTCAAAAAATCTGTCTGAAGAGATTATCTAAAGACTCAAAATCACACATAAACCAAACAGGTTTTAAGGAAACCATTATACCCAAATTTATTTTCTTTAGAGAATCACACTTTTGACAAAATAATTTCTTTTATAAACCATACACTGTGAATAAAACGTCATTTTGTTTAAATAAATGAATATGATCAAAAGGTGTTTAATGTTTGGCCAAAACTATAATAACATTCCTAATGGAAAAATACTTCAGCACTGCATTATGTGTTATAAGACAAGTGTTTGATCGGCTGGTTTGCCCACAGTGACTACATCTCTTGCCTGTTCCTTAGCAGCCAGATGAGAGGAAGAATTTCTGTATTTATCACAATAATCTCCACAAGAGGAAACTATAGCACAGCTTGGAAGATGAGGCGTTTTCTCACAGAAGAGAATAAAGACATCAGATACATGAAATATAACTTTCAGAGGTAGATTACTGGCGGCAATTTCAGTTCACTTTAATAGGCTTGCCTGTGAGCTGGGAATTCAAAAGCAGCTCCATGCTATGCTCTCTCATCTTTTCTCAGGGGTGGCAATTTTAAGAAAGGACATGGAGGAGAACAACAGCTATTAAGGATTTCAGATGTCCCTGTTTAACCTGTTGTCCTATGCCAATCAGCACCTGAAACTAAGCACACCTTTATGAACTGCCACGAAAAAAAAGCAGACAGGACGCAACCACTGCTATTCACTCAGTTAAGAGCAAGCAAATGCTACTGTGCAGAAAATGAATTAGAACGGGATAAATGGGAGCTCTTACTATATTTGCAAAGGGATGCCTAATGCAAAAAACACTACAGAGAGCAAAAGAGCTGTCACATGTAGAGATCTCGCTCTTTATGGCAGCTGAAGGAGCTAACTAGGCTATGTTGGCAATAGTAAATCTGCTATAATGGCATTTCTGGAAGAATTTTAAACCCAATTTGTTTACAAGTAGATGACAAAACAACAAGCATTCTAATTCTTGTTATTTTAACTGTCTTGCAGTTGCAATGAGAATTTCATTGTAAGATAGCAAAATCTACATGCACCAGCTTTTAGGAAACCATAGGAGAGAACAGAAGATTGAAAGAAAGAAAATTAATCCTCCTCCATCTGCTTGTCTCAAAGAAAGGCATGTGTCACTTCATCCTATTATTCAGCTCATACTCCAGAAGCTTTTAGTTTCTCTTTGTTCTCTTATCAGGAGTTTTGATTGAGTTTGGTAGTCAAGTGTACGGGCTCCTGTGATTTTAGCCTTCTCCAGGGTTACGCAGTGATAAGGCCAATAATTAACATTGTTATGTAGCAGTTTCTGCTGAAGAAATAAACATGGAAAGAAAACAGTTTTCTTTGTAGAGAGATGTCTCCAGTGACAGCTGTGAATTACTAACTAAATGGAAGCTCTGCCAGTGCATTTAGTTTAGCAGGTCACTTAAATTGCTCAGGAAGAACAGGAGTTTTTCTTTGTTCAAGAAAATCCTTTTTATATTGAAATGGAGAAAATACAGGGATCCTTTTGTGGTATTTACTGAAAATAAATAAAAACATTGGTTGATAACAGAGAAATACTTTATAGTAAACAAAAAGTGCTTTTTCTGGAAACTTATGGAACAATAAAATCAGGTTTTCCTAGTGTGGAAGATTTGATATAAAACAGTAACAGCACCTCCATAAAACACAAGCGGTAAAGCAAAACTTGAAGGAAATCTCTCCAGATTATACATATCCTGCATCACAGCCCTCTCATCCTCTAGCAGGAGTCAAGAGTTTCACTCAGTCTGACAACACATGCAGTTGACAGGGGACCCAGATTTTGCATGGTGCTCCTCCCAGCTTGCACAATGATTGCTGGACCTGCAGCTGGTCTCAGCATCCTTAGAGCTGTAAAGCTCTAAACAGAAAACATATATATATTACTTGCTACTTCATGAGGGCATCCAAGATAAGGAAATTCAACAAAAAGAACTTGTTTCTAGAATCCAATTCTGTTATTGGGCGTGATGAGAAAAATAATGAAAAAAGCAGCGAGTAGTCAACAACTATTGAAAGCTTTTGAAACAGAACAGTGCTTTTTCTCAGCAACTAGGCTTTAGAGAGACACATAATTTTAGACTTATACTTTACAACAGCAACGTCGTTCTTGCACTATGTGCTTCTTAATTGGTAAAGATAAATAAAAAATGCTAGATACCAAAACGTGTGAAAGGAAAAACATTACACAAGTTTTGGAAATGACAAATGCCATTTCAAAATTGTAGTCTAAGGCCAATTCATTATCTATTTTCTATCACCAAATGTGAGAACTTCGGTTGCTTTCTGTATCTATACACAATAGCAACCATATAAGTCAGTGGGAAGATTACATGTCAGATACACAACAGAAATTTTGGGCCGATTCCTAGTCATAGACGTTAAAGCCAGGAAAGATCATTACTTATCTTGGTCTGACCTCTTGTGTAGATAATAGGAACTAAACCTATTTTTTTTTTTCTTTTAGGAAAAACACTGATTTGAAATCCTTAAGAGCTGCAGAATTTCATTATTTATTTTGTTGGTGTCTTAGGATATTTTTCCTATCAAATTTCTCATATATTAATCAATTCACCTATTGGTTTTCTTTTTGACAAATATTTCAAGTGCTTCAGATTTCCCCTCTGAGCCCTCTCTGTGTCTTTGATTTCAGACATTAGAACTGGATGCAATGTTACCAAAATAAAATCCATCAAAGGCAAAGCAAGGTCTTATGTTCATTAATTTAAAGATCATGTGCCACAGCATCATTCTGGGATCTCATATTAAGCGAGCTGTCATCTATGTCCCCTAGGATCTCTTCAGAAGCCACTCATCACAGGATACATTCTCTCACTGTGAAGACATGACCTATTCTACTTCTTCTATACTTGCAAAACTTTGACTATATCAAAATACAGCTTGCCTGAAGAGGTCAACTGAACAAGTGATTCACAATTGGTTTATTTAACTGCTCTGTTCTCCTAACTTTGTCAGGATGTTAAATTTCTGTCATCTACAGATTATTATTATCTGCTATTTTTAGTAGAAATGCTGAACAGCATCATGTCAATTACTGACTCCTTTGTGACCTCACCCCTACACAACCAGGCAGCGTCCCCATACACATCCCAGGTTACCCATCCCTGCGACAGTGCAGTTCCCTGTTCTTCTTTAGTTAACCAGCAGGTCTCTACTCAGCCATGCCGGTCTCTTCCCTTTCCTGCCTGATTTTCTCTATGTGGGGACTGAGCACTCTTGTGCTTTATGGAAAGCATCCTTAAATATCTGGCAGCTCTGTTCCGCTCCCTTGTCCCTGAGGACTATGTCCCAGGGTGTCCTACTGAGTAATTCCTTGAAGAGCTCAAAGTCTGCTTTCCTGAAATTTAGCGTCCTGACTATACTCCTCACCTGTCCCATATCTCTCTAGACCTTGAACTCCACCAGTGCATGATCACTGCAGCCCAGGCTGTCTCCGATCCTAATGTCACTGATGACCATCAGGTCCAGTATTGCATCTCCTCAGGTGGGCTTCTCTATCAGCTGGACTAAGAAATTACCTTCAACACACTCCAGGAGTCTTCTGGATTGCCTACAGCCTGCTGTGCTACTTTTCCCGCATATGTCAGGGTGGTTGAAGTCCCCAAGTAGGATGAGAGATTGATAGCACTACTTGTTAGCTGGACGTACTGTGGTCACTAGGAAACTGCAGTGGTCACTAGGAAACTGCAGCATTATCTTCTGGTATCTTGGAGCTTCCCTATTTGCAGTCTTCCTGAAAATCAGGAAAAGCCTTTGGATAGCACTGTCAAGTATACAATAATGCCTACCCATGAACAAAACAAACCTATCACTAAGAAGAGTTCTGATGAGCTCTAAGTAGTAGACTAACAAAAAGAAATTCAGTATTCAAAATCTTCATGGAAGCAAAAAAAAAATATATCTACGACTACACAAATAGCTAAAAATACCCAAAATAATTTTAACTGGAGTGGATTTCTTTGTGAAAAGTAAAGAAAACATAAATAAAAGCAATAAAATGTCAAATTCTTTCATTACAGTTTCACATTCATGACCCACACTGTATCTGTTACTGGCATGTGATCATGCTGCAACAAGGGAAATGATAACAAGCTCAACAAGAATGAAATAGGACAAGACAGAACCCTTGCAGACCCAGTGAACTGTGAAGTCCATCTACTTACCATGACTGGAACCACTCCAAGCCTAATGCTACCTCATTTACTTCCAAACATTCTGTTATGATAGTGAAGTTGCAGTACAGATCTGTAAATTCACAACAGTGGCACAACTGATGATTCATGCTGTTAAATCATGCTGTTGCTACATTATATTTATGCTGCAATCAAGCTAACTTATGATGGGAGACTTCATTATAGTCAGAGGCAGAGCAGATGATGAACTGCATGTCAAGAATAAACAGCATTTCCTTGCTTGTATTAGAATATATACAGTCTATACATCGTGTGAAATTAATACTAGTGATAAAGAAGCATTACAAGTTTCAGATACAGTCATGAAGAACTCTATTTCAATGATTATACAAACATACAGGCATGTTTTTCCTAATGAAAGATTTAGCTGTTAATCACATGAGGACAGAGGTTAAGCTGAGACTATACCAGAGTCCTTATTTCTTATTGATTCAAAGAGTCTATCTTTAGTTGGGTTCTTTATATATCCAGTAATTCTGTGGTTCGGATTTTTCTAGTGCTTCTCATGGTGTATCTTCAGCAATTTATTTAGCAACTATAATAAAATTATTTGAAAAAGATTACTAGGAACCTGAACAACAGGAAAAGATAATTAATCTTTCCGTTCTAAAATTTCAGCATCTGAACTACTGACACAACTTTTTCTGAAAAAGCAAAACTCTGACACCTCTAGATTTTAATATCCGATCTAACATCAAACGAGTGGATAAGAACATTTATAAAGAAAATACAGTTGTAGATGTCATCTATGTATGACACAAGGTATAACACATAGCGACAGCTACTTTTAACTAGCCTGCTCACTGCAGCTCCTCTTTCAGTGATTTTGACAACTACACTCTCCCATCATCTCTGTGCATCCAAAGCCAAAATGTTCTTACCACACACTATAAAAAATTACTATACAATTTTGTATAAGCTTCCAGAAATATTACCAATAAACACAAGTGAATACAGCAGTAATGTGAAATGTCTTATCATAATGTCATTGCTTTTAAGCAAGACAGAATAAGACACATCTGTTAAGTAGGTATGTGTGAAAATCACGAAAGTAATGTAAATCTTAGTCTTGCACTATTTTTTTTCATTTCACTTAAAGGACTGGGCAGTTCGGAAGCTGGAATATCTTCTAAGTTTGTAATATGAGTGAATTAGTACTAATTATAAATTAAAAAATACCCAATAAAAGCAAGCTCCAACACTGTAAGACCAGTTTTTAAAGTTTGTTCAGTGTTCACTGTACAATCCTACTAATATCTTTGGAATCCCTTATCCTCTTCAGCAGGTTTTTAATGAAGTAAATGATGTCAGCAATGTGAAAGCATAGAATTCAACTGAGTTCGTAGAGTTAGAGAAATGAACGTTTTATCTTCTTCGCTGAAAAAAATTATTGACTAGGAACAAATATTTGAATAAAAAGCTGTCATTAATCCGTTGGCACTCCTCAAAATAGCACTACAACTTAGAGCTTTGCACACAAAAATATCAATATAGTGAATTAGCATAAGAAATAAGATCTCAGATTGTACTTTACAGCTGCTCCTTCATCTAACCACTAAAAAATACCATGTATAGATCGCCTTAAGAAATGTCCTATCAAAAAGTTATTTTTAATTCTGATAAAATTTTCAAATAAATCCAGAAAGTAATTTCATTAGATGGTATAATTTTGGCTACTAAATAAACAGGGATATTTTCCAATCTGTTCATATTTGCAATATCCATTAAATTAGTTAATGCATTTTTCAAACATGTTGTTTTTCCTTAAGTTACATCTATGTTTACTCTGTGTCCAATTCTCTCCCCATTAAGTCTGTAGAAATGGGCATTACAAAACAAATGTTAAATGACTTTCCAACTTCACATTTCCAATGTTAGTCATTTTCCCTTAGTCAGCTTCCTAAATTCCATTGGTATTCATCACATCACTTTTAGCTGAATTAGTTTCAGCATAATTTGTTGGTACCTTGACAGTCTGGCATTGATTTTCTACAGTAAATGTCCTCTATTATGTTGATATTTTTATCCTAAAGCTCAAATTGTTAAGACAGCCAACTTCACTGAAAACAAAATATGATAATTCTGCAATTAAGACAAACTCAATGTTTACTCTGAGAAAAGAAATAATTTGATGAAACCATTCAAGATAGAGCACAATTGTAATGTTGCAAAAATTAAATCTGGACTGATAAGAACATCCAATAAAATTTGCAAGAATCAAAAATCCCCTCCAGTTCTAAGTAGTGTACTGTTCTGTTACAAGGTGATAATTCAAACATCATGGAAAGTTATACATTATGCGCTGTTTCAATCCCAAATCATAGTTGTAAGGTATGTAGATAAATACATTAAAAAGTACAGTTGTTTTCTTTTACTAAACAGACAGCATAGGGAGCGTTTTCTGCTTTGGATTATTGTGGTTGGGTTTTAGTGGCATGACTGTTTTTTGAATTTTGTTTTTCAAACTTGAAGGGAGATTTGATACATTCGATATTTTTCCAGTTGTAAAATTTCTGGTTGTAATTTCATTTTCTGTTTCTAAGCAGTCTTTTCTGGTTTTGATACCCACTCAAGATCAGCTAACAGCAGCACATCGAGAAAGAAACAGCACTTTTTAAAAATAGACGTGATACCAGAATACAGACGTAAAAACCTCAGCTCATCTTTTTGATCTCATTTTCTGCCATGATATTCTTATGGAGTATGAATAACATGTGATAGTCTCAACTATAAAAGGGAAAGAGTAAAACATTCACATCTTGGCAAAATGCTCTTTAAATTATACTTCAATTGCTCCGCATATTTGAAAACATTTTAGGTTTTGAAGCTTATTTATTGAACTTCTATTTTATTGATTCTTAATGTGCCCAAGTGAATATGCTTTGAAAAGTATGACTGTATTTAGGTAACAGCAGTGTGCCTCTGGATCCCTGAGGTCCTGCTCATATCATTCAAAAATTTTAGTGTTTTTCTCTCCGTGTTCAATTTAACTCTTCAGCAGTAGCATTTACTAACAATGGTGAGTTGAATTGGTCAGATAACTCAACTGAAGTTAAAACTGAAGGTGCTGGTCTCTTCAATCAAGTAACAAGTGATAGGATGAGAGGAAATGGCCTCAAGTTGCCCCAGCAGAAGTTTAGATTGGATATTAGGAAAAGATTCTTTACTGAGAGGGGTGAAGCACTGGAACAGGCTGCCCTGGACATGTTAAAAATACCTGTAGATGTGGCACTTCAGGACATGGATTGATAGGCATGTTGGTATTGTGTTTATGGTTTGTCTTGATGATGTTAGAGGTCTTTTCCAGCCTTAATGTTTCTATGATTCTATTTCTGCTTTGCAGTTCCAGCATCAGCTAACCACTGCAACATTTTGACCTTTGTAGACTTTCAGAATATACAGACTTGATAAAACAGAAGTCCAAGTACAGCTCTTCACTTCAGGAAAATATTGTTGTCCATCATTAAATATCTTATGTGTGAATGCTTTAGGAACTCATCAGAATATATGGACCCAAAAACCAGTTACTATACCGCTGTTCACAAAGAATCCTCCTTTAAAATTATTTCACTACAATCAGTCCAGATCAGGCTCATTCACTCCAAAAGTTGCATTTGCTAGTCATTTTTGTTGATACATCTGGGCTTATTTACTGGGTGTCAGTTCATTCTGCAAGAGCAACCTTGAACGAAAAACATGAAGTAAGGGACATAAACCCTATATTAAACATTTTCCTGTAACTGAAGCAACAACATTGATAAAAAAAATAGAGAAAATAGCACTTCATCTAGCACAAATTTCACTAAGCAATTTCCATTAAAAACCTGAAAATTAGTTCCTAGGGCAAATGGGAAAAGCTGACCAATGGCACTGTAAGGTTAATGGGATCAATCTAATCGCATTCGAAATATGCAGTTTTCAGGGAGTATAATGAAATAAAGATTTTGGTAAACTATGGAACTTGCAGATATGTAATACTAGGTATTCGGCTTTACAAGATTAAAGTGTTAGGATCCTACACTTTTCATAGTACACAGTTCGACAGAGAAATTATTACCACATCATTGCTACTGGAATGATCTCTAAGTTCTACACTCAAGTAACTCTCCATGTTCTCTTTTTTTGTAATCCTTCATTTTTCCTTCTTCGAGAAACTGATGTTAAACAGGCTATGACGTCTGACACAAATATTCAAGCCTAGCCCTATAACTCAGGAACCAAGAGTGGGAGGGGAGAGACAAAGAGATCGTTATAGAACACGGTCTAACCTGTCACAGTGAGACAAGGCTCTACTCAATCACTTCACTCAGTACAAGTGGACATGTGTTCAAATATAGACATTTTCTTACCCTTGGTTGGAGAATGTCAGTGTGCAAGAGTGAACAGCAAGTTAACATTAAGTTTCTTGTGAATGTTTTTAATTATTGGCTGAGGCTTACAGTGAAATGCATGCCTCGTGCACACATTTTTGAATGGCATGAACTATTTTCAAAAGGCAGAGAAAGTATGAATGATGATGACTGCCCAGGCCACACGCACACAGCAGTTACTGATGGCAACACTGAAAAAATGCAAGATGTGATTCAAAAAGATAGAAGGTTGGGTGTGCAAGCAGTAGTTGAGAAAGTTTAGTAGCACAGGGAAAACATTTGACGAACTCAAATGAAGACCTGTGTGCAAAAACGGTTCCAAAAATACTGTCAGATGAATAAAGAGAATGTTGCAAGGAATTGTGTTTGGACGCTTTGTAACGCATCATGGATGAATCAGATTTGTTGAAATACATAATTACTTGTGATGATACTTGTATATTTACATATGATCCGGAAATCAAGCCACAATCAATATAGTGGAAATCAGTAACATCTCTAGGACCAACAAAAGCACAGGAGCTGTTCAAAATTCAAGGCCACACTGACTCTACAGTATCCAAAGTATTGTGATGGCAGTGGATTCCCAGAGGCGAGAAGGAAATCAGCAGTATGACACTGAAGTGTTGATGAAATTGTGCTATTACACAAGAAGGAAATCACCAGAATTGTGGAGAAACAAGTGGATTTTACACTTAGACTATGTACTGGTTCACAACACATTGTCTACGAAGCAGTTTTCAGCTAGTAACAACATCACTGTGCTTGAGCACTAGCCCTATTCGCCACATCAGGCTCCCTGCAATTTTTACCTCTTCCCAAGGATCAAGTCAGTGCTCAAAAGAAACCCTTTTTTTTTAATCAGCAGAAGATGTGAAAGGAAAAATGACAGAGAACCTCAACAGCCTTTCAGAAAATGATCTGTGGAATTGCTTTGAACATCTCTAGCGTCATATGCAGCTGTGTTTCAACTCAGAAGGGAGCTCTTTTGAAGGTGATCACAGTTGATTTTAATTTGTTAAATAAGGAGTTACAGGCACAATCTCATGGGGTTTTGTGTCGGACTTCATATTATAGTAGATAGTCAAGGACTAAGTGATATGTTGGTTTTATTTTTTTTTAGGTTGCCCTGTTAATTAGTCACTACACAAAATGGGTAGAAATGGAAAGGTTTAAAATAAACCAATAAATAGAATAAATCAATTATTGGCAAGAATATGCAGAACACATAGTATGATTTTACATAGTAACTATAAATGAAATAAAAAACGCATTCCAGGCTTCATTCAGTTTCAGTAAAGGGACAAAATCCATTGCTACACAAGAGTTAAAATTAACATGTTCAGAAGTAGAAATTAGTCAACTTATTCTTTGCACATTTGAAAATCATCTTCCTATTACTACCACTTGGATGTGTTTTCCACCGAAACATATTATATTCAATAATAAT
This sequence comes from Phaenicophaeus curvirostris, assembly GCF_032191515.1. Classification (NCBI taxonomy): domain Eukaryota; kingdom Metazoa; phylum Chordata; class Aves; order Cuculiformes; family Cuculidae; genus Phaenicophaeus; species Phaenicophaeus curvirostris. The sequence goes on along the minus strand of NC_091392.1, from coordinate 16,927,820 downwards.
AATAAATTTCTTAAACTCAAAAATTAAAACTAAATTACTAGAGCTGCACACAAAAGAGGACGCCTAAGGACTCTCTCATAGTCAAGTAACTCTACCCTGAAAAATCAGTGCCTGCCCAAGGAACATACATCTTCTCTTTCCCATGAAAACATTCAGAATTTAAAGGTATCTTTCAAGCAGTATGAATTGTGTAAGCACTATGCCCCACAGTTTTTCTCCACACAACAGTAAGTTTTATAAGTGGAATTATGTTCAATATCTCTTTCCCTCTATTCAACAGTCTCCACTGGATTTGCTCCTGCCCTTCTTTCTCCTGACTGGAAACATCTCTAGTAGCAGTACAGGAAATGGTATTTGAGCTTGCAAAGAGACACTGAAATCTTCAGGGAAGTCTTCAAGGAATCTTCAATATCAGACAACTAAATGCAGATATTTAACAGATTAAATCTATTCTGTCAATGCCATGATCTTTTGTAATTAATATAGTGAAATAAATATTTTCAGAGGGTAGGGTGAGATCAGAAGTGCCTGATTCACGGTCATGTCTTTCCACTGATTACAAATGTAATTTAAAGTGACTTTATTTCTCATTTAGACCTGCCTTATGGGATTGGCTTTATTTCATTAAAACTAAATCCTAACTACATAATATAACCCATTTTCAATCTAAGTGGTCTCTCTAACGTGAATCATATCTACATATAGTATTTCCACTGAACTGGATCCAGTTTACATATTTCTTCTGTTACTTAATAGATTAATCTTTGAAAAATAAGAAGACAAACATTATCTAGTGTCACACATATCTGATTTAGCAAATACAAATGACTGCTAACTAAGTCATATAGTTGCTCTGCCCTTTCTGAAGAACATGGAAAAACATTAGAGTTACAACTCAGTCCTACTAATATACAACCATAGCTGTCATTTACACCAAATCTGTTGTTGAAGATTTTGTTCTGCATAAAACAAGGAGCGGAAGTTAATGAATTGTTGCATATTGCATATGAAATCCAAGCACGAAACTGGACAATCAATATTCGAACTTTTTAAATATGGTGCATCTACAACCACAACATATCCCTGACCATCACAAAAGCAAACTATTCCAAAAGCAATTTTATTTGGAAGTATCTGAAGAAACTGAAGGGGCACCTGAAGCATATCCCCCTACAAAACTCTAGATAAGAATTTTACCAATCACCTCATTCTTTGCAGATTAAGCTTTTTGCATGCAAAAATAGTTAGTAATCTTATTATTGCAAGATGTTTTTTTCTAAATATAAATGATTTAATGCTGCTAACTTCCAGTCATCTGCTACCAGTACTCTCAGATTAAGGAGCAACTTCTTCAGATTTCTATAGCTATAGTGTTCAAAGTCTGAAACAGCAGAACTTCCAGTTTCTTGGAACACATGAGAATATATTGAATGTCTTCCAAAAGCGCTGACAGTAGGGAATAAAATGACAGAAATGTTAGCAGTCAAGCTCTCTAAAGACAGAAAGATTTTCAAGTTCACATTTCTTAACTCTTCAATGGTTTTGTTACATTCACAGAAAAGACTCTGTTTCCACACAGGGAAGAGTGAGGGTGCAGGATCCAGAAAGGCAAAACCAGCTAATCATAGAGCTAACAGAGAAGAGGGGTAAATACTCTTGTGTTCAGAAAACTAATCTGTACAAAACCTAATTAATCTAATAGGCAGAAGACTGACCATTGGTATCAACAATTGCCCTCACTCCCCAAAAGTGATGACAAATGCAAGGAAAAAAACTAAAAGGGCAAGCTCATGTGCTAAATAGGACTTGAAATATCAGTAGTGTATGCTTACCATAAATTAGAAGATATTAACCTGGGTCTTCTCTACTTTTTATGTGAAATAAGGGGGCAAAGTATTCAAGTGAGCTGAGATTTAGGAAGAGTGGCAGATAGTAATGAGCCTTCGAACCCTGCTCTGATTCTCATCAAGTGGTTATTAAATGAGGGAAGGAAAGCCAAAACAAACTAAAGATGTTGACAGTGCTCTCTCCATCAGTATGTTAAAGATACACTTCAAAGTCACCGTTCCTCTGCCTTTTATTTAAATGTAGACACTGTGAAGCATTTCGCTACCTTCTAAAACAGGCATCCATCTTAAAGTTAACACATACAAACCCTAAGATTTAATCTAGGATTAAATCTAACAACAATTTCATAAGGCATAAACACTTACATAAGTAATAATAATAACATTTTCTTCAAATTTCATGGTCCATACAATGTAGGAAGATAGTGGTTCTCATTAATATTTGAACCAACATGAGGTTGTAATACTTTATCATAATTAAATGTTTGAAAAACACCAAGAGTATTTATCTAAATTTTAACAGGATAAACTATGCATACATCATTTTGGTCATAAGGTCAGTGAGGCTTACTCCCTAGTATTTACATAAAATAACGATTAAAGAATCGTTATTTTAAAGACTATCTAAATCAGAATAAAAGACAGTTATTAACCCAAAGATCTAATGGCTCAAGTTAAAACAAGAGACAAAAAATTCAAAGAATGGTAAAAAGAAGCAGCACAAAACTTGCCAATGTGACTGTAAGTGCTATTAACAGACTCGAGCCTACCTGCCAATCTATTCTGGGTATTGCAGAAGAAAAGATCTTACATAAGGATTCAGAGGAAAGTTACTTAGTTTCTGCATTAGGTGCTCCATATAAGTAAGACAGTCAACCTGGGAGATAGCACAGATACTTTCTTGCTAGCTCAAGTGCATGACAAGGCTGTCACCACTGGCTGATAAACTAGCAGTCAGGATCTCAACGGTGAATATGAAATTACATGTAAGGTGTCGGCATTAGTCCATTAAAGGCCTTGAAAGAGAAAGTGTCTAAGTTTTCCTTGGTGCATAAAGGAAAGGGAGCTAAAGGAGATGCAAAGCAAGAAAAAATGATAGACTGAAAAATGATCTTTACAGCTTCTTTGCAGTCTGGGTGAATATGAATGAAGCAAAAATGCATTTGTCAAAGCCAAAGAAAAGGACATTGCAGTAATAAAGATGTGGGTTGATGACAGCATGGACGAAAATGTCTGTTAGACAGAGAGAAAAGCCTGTAACTCAGAATCATGAACAAGAAAAAAAATCTGCAAGACAGATTCCTCACCACAACATATTAAATACATTTTTATAGCTCAGCTATGTCAACAAAATGATAACATACTTATACTGAAAAATTTGGACCAAATCTCTAATATCTAACAGTTAAACAAGTATCAGTCCAACATTACTATTAGCTTATATTCAGTTTGACAGTTGAATCTAGTCCCTGAAGCCTTGTTTCCTTACAAATCTTTCAGATATCCTGCACATGACACCATTAAACTCAACGTCCATATTTTCTATTAATATTTTAATTCTAAATATGCTCCAAATCATGCTTCAATATTTCATTACTTAGCAGCATGAACCATTCACGTCTCACGAATTCAGAAGAATTTTGGAATTATAGATGAAGTAAGGGAAATGAATAACAGTAAGTCAAAGACTAAGACATGCTGATGAATAGGAAGGTCCTCATTATTTGTATCTTTAATTACTTAAGCTAGATAGTAGAAATGAAATTAATCGCATATTTTGCACTCACATCATAAGTCACACTTTACCACATGAAAAAAATCCTGTAGCTTTTTCTATATTAAACTTGCTACTTTTTTTCTTTAGTAAAATCTGACACCAGTACAGAAACAGTGAATTAACACAGAACATGTATACCATTCACAGAAAGATCATAAGCTAAGAATGACCCATTCAATCCTATAAAACACCATATCAGTTACAAAGGAAAATCTGACCAGGATTAAAAGCTCATCCATTTACTGTCTGCCTATTGCATTCTCTGTTCCCCAACATGTGAAGTAAAAATTGCTAATCTTAAGTATGAACAGAGCTACAGAGCTACCCAAACTAGCTACGTTTGTGGAGTAGCCTATGTAGGTAAAGTGGACTCTCTCTCTCTCAAGTTGAGTACCATGAGAGAATAAAAAGCTCCAAGTAGAACTAAAACACTAACATTCTTTTCAGCAATGTATTGTACATGGGCATGAAATATTTAAAATGCCTACCTGAAAACTTGTCACCATAGTTTCACTGCTATCAAAAAGTGACCCTGGGAAATTTCAAAACTACATGTATTATACTAATTTTTGCCCTCATTACATAGCACTGTTTTACATAGCTCATTGAATTACATAGCAAATTTCACAATGGGATCAGAGCTTACTAGAAAGGTTACCAATACCTTTATTCAGCAGGATAAAATGTTAGCAACTGTAAACTCCCAAAGTAAAAAAAGAAGTTTGACATTTTCCCTCTCCCCAAATCAAATACTTTTGCATAGGACACTGCAGTTGTCCTTCATTGGCCGCTGTCCTGTATTTTACAGTAGTTAGACAGGAACAATTTATAAGGACACGGACAACTGGCATGAAATAATCTGTGAAAGTCAGGAGGTGGCAGTTTTTATAAAGCAGAGACATGGGAGAAAGAAGATTGTAATTTGCTCTAGATTTACATCACCTTTCTCCTCATTTGTCTACTGCTAAAACTTACGGTAATCTGCAAATCTCATGTTTCACATGAGGTCTACTTTGATATCTTATCAAATAGATGGCAGTAAGAATAGAACTTGTTCAAACGTTAAAATCAACGCAGCTTCTATCATGACTTGATTATCATCTTACAGTGAGAAAATTATTTTGTTAAGCTCTTTCAAAAATGAAAAAGATGGGAACAGCTTGAACACAGTTTTATAGGCTTCTGTTGCAAGTTTACATATATATGATTATTTATATACATATATGCAACATATGCATTACTGTTTCAACATCTGCAGGCCTGAATTGGTTTCTTTCTCTATTTCTCATCAAGATTTATTTCCTTTGATAGAATAATACTTAATCTTACAAATGTAAAACAAGTAGCAAGTAGTCTTCAGGTTTTATCACCCCACAGAAGTAGTCCAGGCAGCCTAACACCTTTCATTGCAAAATTTCTCTGCTACACAATAATACAGAAAAAAATCCAAAATTAAACCATGTACCCCACACACGTCATCTGTAATAAGGAAATATTGTTATGCCCAGCTGAACATTCAGTATATAAAACTATTAATTAATCTGTTCTTATGAGGAAGATTAAACACCATATACTTGTACTCATTGCTTAGGTTGTCACAAGACACACGTAAGAGAACAGAAATAAATATCTTAAGAGCAAACATTACTGTCTATCACCACCCAGTAACATTACTGATAATATACTTCAAAAAGTAATAAGAAAAAAGTACTATCACACTAAATCTTTCAAAATTGGCCTCTCAAAACCTTCTCAGTAACTCATCTGCCAAATCACATCTGATGTTCTGGGCAAATTATTCTGCCTTCCCTCCGTTAGGTTTTTAATTTTACTGAAAGCGGTCAAACAGACATGTAAAACAGCATGAATTTTCATAGGTAGTACTAAAGAACCACCAGACTATCTGACTGACAGTTAGGAGAGACTTGCCTTATCTATGTCCCATGCAGAAAAACAAATACAACACACGCTATGTGCAAGCAAAATGACTGGATCCATTTTTGATGATTCTTCTTGTGGTCTAGAGAACACTAAATTTCAGTACAAATGTTCTACAACTATGATGACTTCTGAACAACATTAATTCAAAGCAATCAAAGTACTCCAGCTGAACTTCCCAATTTTCCAATGGAGTTTAAATGCCTGCTACTTGAGCTACTACTTTGAAGACTAGGCAATGGTCTATAGCTATTATTAATAAAGCGAAAGAATAATGGATTTTATACTTGCCCATGGGAGAGAAGTATCATTTGCAGACTTGATAACACTTTAGTTTGGTCATTTTAAAAGGTCATGTTATACAATAAAGAAGGCCAAGCCTTTTAGTGCTCACATATGATAGCGATAAAATTAGCACTAATCTACAGATCCTCAAAATTAGTAATTGTATTTCTATGTGGTAAGCAAGCTCAAGCAGTCTGATAAAAGTGCTCCAGCGTGCACCTGATTTATGTACTTTATAATCTAGTTTACATAGCTTATAAAGAAATTAAAGCATAAAGAAATACTTAATTATTAAGTAAGTAAATAAATATGAACATATGCAAGGAGAAACAAAACAAATCTTCACAGTACCGTACCTTTGGATTATTATTTACTTTAAACATAGATGTAACAGATTTGCTAGAGAGGGGAAAATTCTTACGAACATTGGTGCAGGAAATCAACAGGAAAAAATTAATAGGAAGGATTAACAGTGAACAATTGTAGTTAAAAGGCATGGCTACCAACATCAAAGCTGTTTTTGACAAAGTACCGTAAATTGAGAAAATCTGACAGTGTTAGCAGGTAGTATAAATTAAAGTTGTTATGTTGAGCCTTTAGGCATTTATTTATTGCAAAGACAGACAATGAGAGTTAAAGTGCTCTGAATAAATCGTTTTATGAAGAAAGATAAAATAGATTGAAGCGATACACAAATTTACACAATGGTTCATTTGTACAGGGCAACAGAGTTCAGTCAGTTTGAGAGAAAATAAGCTGGTAATGGGCGATTTCCCTGGTGCAGGTAATACTGGGGGCTTTGCAGTATGTTTACAGTCAGCCTGTAAAAAGGACTTTAACACCTTTCAGGCATTGTATGTGTATCACAGGGTAAAATTAGACCTAAAATATTTCTATAAAAATGAACTCTCGTCACTTCACAAACCTAACTGAATTTTTACAGGGGCGTGCACACGACTCTCCTATTTACCATATTCAAATCACATTCCAAACAACTCCCTGATATGTTCTTTGCAGGAAAAATGTAGGGACCAGAAGTAAATACTCCTAAGGTCCTTTTATTTCCCACTGAAAAACACGGCCCTTATTTTCAAAGGCTGCTTCCCTAGCTTAATTTGAAAGAATGAACACCACTTTGTTGGAGTGTGCTGTTACACAATACCTATGAGAAATCATAAATAAATGTCCCCAGTAATGCCTTTAACATTAAAAAAAATCCAGTTATCTTTTCAGAAAACTTATTTGCAAAATACCAAGGGTTTACTTGTAACAACATCTCCAGAAATCATCATCATTGTCTGTCTCAGTTTAAAAGCATTTTTTCCAGAGTGGATAAAGAAAATACATCTCCTATTGCTTCTAGCCCATTACATCAAGTGTAACAGTTTTTGAGCAACTCTAACAAACAGTCAGACACTCTCAGTCTTGCTGCAACTGCTACTATTTTGCCATAAATTGATCCCCAAGTAATGCTAGGAAGCTAGATTTAATAAATACCACCCTCTGCTTGAAAAACATCCCCTTCACTTACTTGAAAATCTTTTTCTTCCAGGATCTCTTTCCTCCACCTGACAAGGAAGGCAGCACAGACGTACAAGTGGAAGTGAGAAAAACCCTCTGGTTCAGACTAGAACAAATAAAAGTATAACATCCTTTCAGTACAAGAATAATACTTTTGATCACCAGATACCTCAAGTGTATTTTTATGGCATTCACTACTAACTACAAATGTCAGCTCTCTCTCTCACATACATGTTTGTATTTCAACTACGCGAAACCTAATAATAGCTATTATTTGTAATGGAAATTAAGATGAGGTATGCATACATTTCTCATATTTAATTTCATTTCTGATGTCATCCATTAACTTACATCTGGCATGAAATATAGTATTGCCTAGCTCAGAATTGTGGTATGAGCATACACTTCATCTCCATTACTGGGAGCAAACTCTACTAGTACTAGTAGCTTTTCATTATAAATTCTGCTACAGGAAATTATTAAGCATTTTAGAAATATAGAACTTGGCCTATATTTGAGTTAGAGGTCTTTACCAAAGGAAAAAAATCTACTCGTAACAGAAAATATTTATAACTCAAATTTGTATTCAGATCTTCAGTTTTCTGTTATAGTTCAAGTCAGTTGATTCACACACTTTATAAACCTCTCATTAGAAATTAATGTTTTATGAGTATACCTTTGAATCCAGAAAAAGATTCTGATCCTGCTTTTGAAAGACTTCACTAAGTTTTCTTATACTACCAAATTAATCTTAGATTTTATTTTCTAAATGACTGAGAGCTGAAAAAATAATTACGATGTTTAATTACAAATGTGATAACTGTGAACTGGTAAAAATGCAAAATCTCATAAAAATATCATTTTAAAAGAATAATAATAAAATTTAGCTACATAATCTGACAAACGTAGGAATACTTAAACTCTGATATCTAAACAATAGTTGTAAGATCAAATTGTAGTGCTTTACAAGGATAGCAATTTTTTTTTCATACTCTACTGGTCATTTCAAAACTGCAGTTTACACTTTGGAAAAATGGTTTTCTGATTAATTAAAGGGAACTGAAACAATTTCTAATGTAAAGCACAACATGATGAAATATCTATTTTATTGCTGTCTAGAACTGTACTGTATTTAAAATATTTTACATAACATTTATAACAGTGCAACAAAGTCACCTCACTGTTACCACAAGCAGACAAGGAAAAATATTCTCCTCCGCCCCCGAGTGATAGAAGTGTATAGTATCCTACAAGGGGCTGGTACAAACATCATGCTAGCAGCTACACAAACCACAGATCATCCTGTCCATCAAATTAGTAAGAGTCAAGAAAAGAGATAATGACAATTATTTGCAGAGAAATTTTAAGTTTAAAAGTGTACTTGGAAATGAAAATAGAAATTATTTAATTTTGGAACCAGAAAAGGAAGATTCCAATTATAAAATTCTGCAATATTTTTCCTGCTCTAGGAAAACACTCTACTTGAATAACATTGTAAAATCCCAGGACAGACAAAGCATGTGGTAATTTTAACTAGACTTCTCTCTAGGGTTTGTCTTAATCAGAAAAATCAAAGTCCAATTTACAATATTAAATCCAGAGTTTTACAGGATCATGTACTCACTGTCATCCTCCTGAAAAACCCACATCTTGTACTTAAGTGTTGGCATTTCTCTTGGGATGTAAAGTTACCGTATACAAAAGCATAAAATCATATCTCAAGAAGACATACTTGTAAGCAAAGTGCTGCTACCACTTATCAGATACTATAGTGGAAATATTTAAATAATGAAACACAAATGCAAAAAAAATCAGCAAGCCAATTTAAGACAACAACTGTACCACTACTTTATTGTGTAAATAAATCTACAGAACACACAGTATTTTTTTCATTCAGTCTTTGATATTATTTCATAACATTTTCATCTCCAAAAGGAGAAAAAAAAATTCTTTAAAATTAAATGTAGAAACAGCACTTGTGGTCTATTTTTCTCAGCACTGAAGTGCAATTTCTCTCTTTTAATATTAATTTATAAAACTCCCTTCCAAGTAGTAGACTTTAACCATATATGAAAAGTTTAGATTATTTTGGAATGCACTTCATAATCTCATAGAAGTGACAAACTTTCTGCAAATTTGGAAGACAAATGGAGTAGTAATGTTCAATGACAATAGACTGTGTTTAAGATTAAGTCAGCAGTCTGTACAAGAAAATACTAACATATTTTCCAGAAGTCTCCCACAAGGACAAGAGGTAGCGATCTTGAGACTATCCCCAGTTGTTTATAGAAGAGCTCATCAGCTGCTTCTTCTTGTCTGGGTGGTCTAAAACAGACTCCCATGACAATATCCACCTTCTTGTGGGCTCCTCCCACAGGCACTCAGACCCATCCTCACCATAATCGAGCTCAAAGGTATCAAAGCACTCTATAACATGGAGGGCTACCCCGCCTCTTCTCCGACCCTTCCTGTCCCGCCTGAAAAGTTTATACCCCACCATAGCTGCACTTCAGTTATACGAGTCATCCCACCACGCTTCCGTGATGGCAATGACATCGTAGTCTCCTTGCCCTACAAGAGCTTCCAATTCTTCCTGGTTATTGCTCATGCTGAGTGCATTGGTGTAAATGCACTTCAATTTCCAATTGACTGGTCCTTGGAATAACTGACACCTCAGTGCCAGTTTCATCCTTCCCGTCAACCAGATGTACTCACCCCCACTTGCTCTGTGGTGACATACGGGCAGTCCTTGCAAGCACAACATCTCTTAGTCACTGGAGTTCCACATCCGGGCTCGTTCCTGACTAGACTGGCCTTGTCCCTCTCCCTGTTCACATCTAGTTTAAAGCTCTGTTGATAAGCCTAGCCAGATTTTTAGTAAGGACTTTAGTCCCCCTAGGAGACAAGCGTACCCTATCCCTAGTAAGAAAACCTGGGGGTGCGTGGGCCACCCCATGATCAAGAACCCAAAGCCTCTCTCCTCACATCAGGCACAAAGCCAGGTATTAATCAAGTGCTTCTTTTTGACCTCTTGCTCCTCATTCCTTAGCATTGGAATGGAGCTAAAACTGGATTGAAATTGCTGAGCAGATACACAGAAGTACATAAATACTGTGAGGGTAGATTAAGAAAGAGGAAGACTATTTTTGCAGATGAAGTAGGAAGATTGAAGAGTCTGCAGTCAGGAAAAAATATTTTAAATCAGTATTAATTAGGATATTTTATGTATGGGATTATTTGTTGAATATAGTAAAAGTTTACATTTCTTTAATGACATGACACAAGCAGGAAAGATGGAACTGAAAGAAACTTTGTTTGGTATTAACATATACCAATCCTCCTTTCTTCCCTCCATTCATCCAATGTCACAGAAGGGGGTAGGGTTAAAAAAGTCTCTCTGAATGCAGCATTTTCACTTTCAAAGTCAATGTGCTGCTGGCAAAACTGTTTATTTTGCTCTCTCTTACAGACTCACAAAACAATATTACAGAGGTAGTCAAATTAGATCAGAGCATTCTTTCTCTGTGGTAATAACCTAAGATTCTGATTTTAAGTACAAGAATTCATTCTATTCTCACATAGTAAAGAAAATTCGTCCATAGCTAGAAAATCGAGATAGCTGGCTTAAAGAAAAGAAAATTAAAAGCAAGAAACTTCAAGACTACAATACTGGAAACTGAAAATGTTTTTTAGGAATTGCAGAAAAAAAAATAACTGGAAATATACAAAAACCTTGTATTTTTTCTTGAGGTTTTTCTATTCAACTTTTTTTTGTTCCAACACAATTTCTTTCAGCCCTTTTAAATGGAATCAAATAGGTTTAAATATGCAATTCATTAGAGAAAAAAATGCATATCCCCCTATAGATTTAAGAATTCATCATGCTTCAGAGATAAATCTAGGCTACAAAGTATTTCCAATGGATAGTTTTAGACAGTTTTGGAAATTGAGTAAAAGAGCTAATGCATAATTGCCTTTTCTAACACCTGCTACCTGTTATAGTTTTCCATTTGTAGCTCCTGAAGTTACAAACAGTTTGATCTCTAAATGCACAGAAACACAGGCTACCAGCTAAAAGCTATTTAAAATCAAATATAAACAATGACCTTGATCTAAATATTTTAGCAAAAGATCGCAAGGCAGATGTACAACTTTCCAGAAGACTTATTCTGAACATATTACAGACAACTCAGAGCACATTATCTAAGAACCATCTGTCATTATCAATAAAAATCATTTAGATTGTTAATATCACAAATATATCATTGCCCTGCAAATGCTGGATCTCCTCTGCAGCTGAAATGAAAGGCATTCTCATGCACTCCCCAAACTTCTTGAATTAGACAATCACTGAAAGAATGTAAGTTTTGTTGTATGGCAAGCCTGATTACTGTCTAGTCAATGATTAGTCCAACCTGCCTCCAATATTCTGGATAGTTCAGCATTTAGGGAGAGTAATATCTCTTGGTATCATATTTGCTGATAGAGTAAATACAATATGTGATTATTTTTTAAGTACTCAAAATATTAAAGTGATGAAATTGAGCCAGGGTTAGGTATTAAAGCAACACATTTCACACACAATTAACGACTCAGACACAAGGAGTTCAAAATACTTTATGATTACAGGTGAATAAAGCAAGTTTAGGGAACCTCATTTTTACTACATTACAAAGAGCAGATACTTAAAACCCTTTACAGTGAAATTAATTTCTCCAAAATTATACCAGTAAACTATGACAGAAAAAGAGAAAGAAGCCACTACAGAACATCTTGGGAAGTGGAATGGGTTGGCTGCTCCTCCAAGATTTGCCTAGGCACAGACTCAATCCACTGTCAAAACTGAGACTCAGAATTCAAACCTGAGAAAAAACACAGCACAAGCACACCACGGAGAGGTCCATCAGCGTAACCATCCTGCCACCAGGAATGATCAACAACAGCAGATGACTGAGAGAGTGAAAGCATATGGCACTATCACCTCAGACTACTGATCCCATTTTAAATGATTTCATGCACAGAGGTGGCCTAACACAATCTCTAGAATATGTTCATTTAATAGATTTGTCTACTTATCTGCCCAAAGCTTTTTGCAACTGTAAGCTTTCTAGGTAGCCACAAAGTCCTGCAGCAAAGAATTTCAAAATCTAAGCTATATAGCATGACTGTTTTAAACCCAACTTTACCTAGTTTCATTCAAAGCTGTTCAGATAACACACTGAGAGCATTAACAACCACTTCATGTTCACTTTATTCAGTCCTTTCATCTTTCCTTCTCTCGAGCAGACTAGATTTTTTTCATCTGTTCCACCATTCCACTCATACTGATTCTATTATCCTTCCTCAGCCTTCTTAAACATCATTTTCTTTATTTTTCTGATTTTGAAATGAGGCCCCAACTGTATACAGAATATAGGACGCAGAAATAATACAACTATCACAACTGCATAATGATATTTTGTTCTTCTTCCCTTTACCAGAAATTCCTAGCCTTTGATTGTTTTTAATTCTTTGTTCTTGACTGCTACTGAATTCTTATTTTCCTCTTGCGTTTAAGAGTAGAAAGCTAACTTGAAGCCCATAATTACACTGATAAAGTCAGGATTGTTCCAAGCACACACATAATATCACTTTATATTTGTCCACACAGAGTTTTACCTTTTCTGTCTGCTTGTTTACAGAGAAAAACCCAAACAGTTCAGCAACTCCATGGCGTCAACTTCTCCCCTTTTCTACTCTGAATAACCAAGAGCTGGCAGCAAACTTTATCTCACTCCTATATCCCTTTTCCAATCACTTCAGCAGAAACAGCTAAAGCTTCATCACATATTGTAGAAAAATTACATGTGATTTCCTTCAATTTTGAAACCTGCCTGTTTATTCCTACCATCTGTTTTCAATCTTTCAGACAGTCATTACCCATACAAGGGCATTCCACGTAACTCCATAGCAGTGTTTTTTCTTTAATAACCTTTAGTGAAGAGCCTTCTTCGCTGTTCTCAGCAATCTCAATAGGCTAAATCAACATGGTGCATATGTTCACTGGCTCTTAAAGCTTTGCAAGGTGTGATTTCTTGCTACGAAAATCATGATAACATTTTCTTAAAATTTCATATTTACTCATGGTGAAAGAATATTATGATTAAGTTTAGATATCATCGTAACGCAGTCACATAAATCTTGTCCAGTGTCTTTCAGAAGAACACTTCAAAGTTCACAACTGGTTTCATTGTACACAGCAGCCTACTTAACAATTCATATAGGATCATCACCTACTACTGCACGTCAATTTTACATTCGGTTATATAATTAAATTCTGATTAATCTGTGGTACTAAAAATTTAAATTTTAGTCACGATACATATTAAAAAGTATTTTACACTTACATAAAAATATCTATTAATGTTTACTTTTGTTGAGTTAGCACATTTTGGACTGCCTCCTAACATTGCTTTTGTTTTGCCACGACTATTACCAAGGGGATGATCCCAAAGGCTATAAGAGAACTACAGCACTGGTCTAAACTGGATCTAATTTGACAATAAAAGCAACAAAGCTGGATCATTTATGTTTAAAAAACAAACCAAACCCCTACCTTATTTATATGCAAAGCCTGTAAGTAGCTGTTTCTAATGCAAACATCCATCAAATAATAGGAAAATTTACAGGTTGCTTTGATTCTTTCCTTAAAAAAAAAATCTGATTTCATAGCATTTTAAATTTGTAATGGCAACTAACATTCTCATGTCATAACAGCAAGCTAGCAAGCTAGAGGTATCTGGCACAGCCAAAACACCATGTAAAAAAACCCCAAACCAACAAAAACCAAACCAAACAACAACAAAAAAAATCCCACCTTTACAAGAACTGTACTCATATTTCCTATTTCTGGTGTTGAATGTTCAAAAAAATTATCTTACAATGTTCTATTAGATTTGGCTGATTTATGCTGAAAACTGGCTAAAGATCAGTTTTCACAACAATATAGTAGTTGGCCTCTGTGGTCTACAAAAGAACAACTCAGAAACAGTTCCCAAAAGAAGACGAGATATAAACCTCTTTACTATTTACTTGATTTATCCAGTCTCCCACTAATTACTTAATTTTAAGAAGCATCTTTCATATAACTTTTCACATTAGCTTGTGGAGTTTAAAGTACTGTCCTCTTCACTTGCTAGTATGTTCGATTCAAATACAATAAAAAAAAAAACAAACAAACATCAAGTGTATAGTTGACTTTTTTGTCCTAGCTTTTCCAGGATTTGCCTGTGGAGAAAAAAATGCCATGTTTTTTATTGTTTTGTTTAAAGAATTCATCATGACATTTTTAAAGAGTTCATCATGACTAAACTGTCAGGTGGATTGTGACTCAATAAAGCACCTTCACATCTGATACTGAAATGTCGGGGGGGGGGGGAAATTATTTATCTCGTCATTTATTACTTTCACATACATGAAAGTTACTAGATCTTAGCGAAGGAATGCAGCTTTTTATGCAACTCCTTTATAGCCCTTTGTTGCTGAATTGGATATTTACAGAAGAAAGTGGAATAAGGCAGTTTTCTTGGAGAATGCCTTCAATACAAACGCAAGGTGATGCTGAACTCCACAGAGAGAACCATCACATTTTGCAACACTTATTTCCATTGTTATTTTGAAAAGAACCTAGATATAGATGGAAGAATTGCGCATAGTGAAACTATTAGAAAGTTTATTTATTTCTGTAGTTTCCCATTTTAATAAGCTGCTTCTCATCTGCAGAGAAGAGCGACCATATGTTGTTCTTCATACTTACAGGAGAGAATATTACTTTATCTCCTGCATAAATGCAAACAACTTCCATTTTACCTATGAGTTACAGTTAGGCAGAACATGGCAAGAATAGGGACATGGCACTGTCAGCATGAATTTGACCAGTGATAATCCATCACTGCAACTTCAGCTAACAACAAAAAATGTAAGAGTGAAGGATAAGATATAAAACCTCAATCTAATATAAATATTTATGGTTCCTCTAGTAGAAAAAAAAAATGCTTCCTGCAATTTTTCTTCCATTTACATATTTAAGATCAAAATTGTCTAACCTTTCAAGAGATAAGAACTGCAGAAACAGCAGCAAGAACTATTCCAGGCTAGTTTCAGTGCATTAAAAAATAACAGCGACATAACATTGTAAGTCCCCTTAAACAGCAGGGGAAAATTTACACTGTTGAGGTTTCAGAGAGTGCTTGATTACTTAAAGCTTTTTTTTTTCTTTTGTTCACCATAGGTAATGTACTAAAGAACAAAGTATTTTGGTTACAGCCAATAATACAGTACCTAATTATCTTACCAAGCCATGTTGTTATAGAATGACTCAAAGTAGGGAGTCTCTATGTAATTAACACTGATCACCATTATGTCCTTTACTTCCTCCAAAAGCATAAAAAACAAGCACACAAGGTATTTTGTTTCTTATGTGAGTATAAAGCTGAAGCATACATTTCCCTTCATCCCTTAGTCCTAAGTAATTTCCTCAAATTACACAAACTGTCACAGGATATGAGAAGATGACACTACCAACAGTCTTTTCAAAAACTACACAGGATTGAAATCCTTAACCATCTAGCTATTTCCCAGAAATTTCATTGTGCATCATTAATTCACTCAGATGTCTCCCACTGTAATTTTAAAATCCCTCTTGCATGAGTGAAGTTATGGAAGTACTGACTAGGTTGTTATGGAAAGGCTGAGGACCGGTAAGATAAGGATAAAACCAAAAGTGACAGACTAGTTTCCCCTCCCAGCACAGGTGAAGTTGAAGGAAACATTTTCTAAAAGCTGCAGGCTGTTTCTTTTTTAATAGGTTACATGGCAGATTTCTGTGAAAACCTCCAGACAAAACATTTTCAAAAGCATTTATACTTGGGATACCAAAATTTAAATCCCATCTTTCTTTCATCTACATTCACTGACAGAAAGAACATTTCCTGCAAAGACTTCTTTTATTTTAAGCTAGGCTTAAAGCTGGGCTTCAATTACTCAGACATGATTGTCCAGCTGGAAAGAAATTTGTTTTGATGTTTCCTTCTAATTAAGATCATATTCATTCTATCTGAAATCACTAATTTAATTTGAACTTAAATATTTAAATTCCTTCTCAAGTAGTGACTTGAAACCAATAAGTTGTCCAAAACTGTGGTAGAAAAAAGCAAAGCTGTATCACACCAAAACCAAAACTGCTTTTATTCACAGAATTCTACTTAAAGATATGACTTACCCTACAATGCACACACTTAATCTAAATCATTAGTAAAAATATTCTGCAATTGATTTAATTCTGAAGAACTTTGCTGTAAAGCAACATATTTTTACATAAACATTAACCTGCTTTAAGCAGACTACTGATTTGAAACAAGGACGGGCACCAATGATTAAAAAATATTATGGAAACTTTTCCACATGTGAGCAGAACTTCAGCAGATGAAGTAAATCAAAGCCAAATCATACTTCCTCAATAACATGCTTTTAAAAGGCAAATGAGCACAAATAAGCACTATGACTGATATTTACTAAACTAATTCCCTATTTCACCTTTTGAATTTCTGAATTATTTACCTCATGTATAATTTTAATTATTTTTGCAGTTCATTCCCAGAGAACCTTGATGCTGGGAAATTAATTAATGGACACAATAGAAGAACTGTCAGCATTGTTTAAATACAATTTCAGCACTGGCCTCATTTACATGTATCCCTTTATTCTAAACAATAAGGCTGTTGGATTTTTTTGTATGAAATTGTTAATTCATTAAAAAGAGCACAATGATATCCTCTTCTGCAGATATTCATCAGTTATCACATTTTGCTGAAATACAGAAACCTTGCTCAAGACAACCACTAGAGCTTTTAGCCCACAGATTTCAAAGATACTGGAATAGCTATATGAGAGTTGTATAATTGTTTGATTAATTGGCTTTAGCTTTATCATGTAATTAGCTTTAATAAAAGCTAAATTAGATATTCAAAGCAGATCTATAAAAAGTAAAAAGTGTTAGCTTAACCTTTCACAACTGAAAAAGAAATATTTGAACAACCGTACAAATACGTATTTATACTGAAAGACAAAACCAACATCTAAATAACAGTATAAAAAACTAAAAGTTGCTGATTCCAGCTTCTCAGCAAATAACACGAATATGCTTACTGACATACCACCAACATGTAATGCAAAGAAATCCTCTCACTGAGTACATCCGAGAGCCACTTATGTGAGTTCCAGAAACAGAGGCATATTTCTGATCATCCATATTCCTCTAGAGACTAGGAAATAGTTGGAACCAGTATTTTCCTCCACTTGCTGGCCTCAAAATCTCAACACTTACTCATGAAAATACTGCTTCCTTGCAAAGCAACACTATCTGAATTACCCTCTACATCAGGATGACAATGCAGCTGAATGTGTAATCTTAGTTCATGATCATCTAGTCGCAAAAAGCTTTTCGTGATCAGATGTCTACATTACAACATTCCTTAGCCTACATGCTTTATACTTCATTCAGCTTCTATTAAAACTAACATACTTATAATGCCACAGAAACTAAAGTAGGTAGACGATGAATGTAGCAACATCTTCAACAGCTAAAGAGATAAAGAAAAGCACAACATCTGAAAACATTTCTCAGCTGCTCTTCAGCTACATCCAGCACCCAGGCTTTACCATCGTGATTCTGCAAAAGTGCAGGTTTATCAAAGGGCTCATGTCAAATGCACCTGAAAAACCAACACCATAACTCATTCAAAGTATCAGAAAATACCTACTCATGCTCAATATCACAGCTAGAAATGTTAATAATGCATGTATTTTAAATGAATTTGTTAAGATACTTGATAGCTATTGCCAGGAGCTCAATTTTGTCTGGCTGAATAAGATAAGCTGCTTATTATCTAAACAGTTAATACAAAAGACCCATCAAACTCATCAAAACCCCATCTTTTAAGACCACTTCTATTGCCACCCATCAACTAGTTAGCACAGAAACAAAAAAATAGTAATGACTGGGTGCAGCACTGCTGAACTCTGACCAGAATGAGATACTGCATCCACTAAATATAATTGACTTTATTAGCTTCAACAAAAATAGTTCCTGGAAATAACACTGTTGTTCTGAAGATGCCAACATCCCAATGGGTACCATGGCCTACTCAGTAATTAAACATCTCTCGCAACACTGACTCAAAATGCTGAAAGTCAAAACCTTGTGGACAGCAGATCAAGTCAAAGTCTGCACTAATAATCAGTTTTCACAATGGATCACTGATTGAAGACAGTGGCATGAAACAAAAGGCTTATGGGGGAATGGCAATACACCTGTAGAGTTGTTGCAATCTGCTTTATCGAGGTTCTCTAGAGGATAACTTTGATGCTACTACTCATCTCTGAAAACTAAAGGTCTGCCTTGACCCTGAAGAGCACTGAGCAATTACCAGTCAGTAATGCTCTCATACTTTCCTCTAGCTCAGGTGTATCACTAATCATCAATGTTTTCTTTAGCACATAGACTGCAACAGCTTTGTTGAAGGAAAAAGCTCCTACAAGAATAACCTATAGCAGTGTTACTGAAGAAAAAAGTAGCAGAAAGTAAAGGAAATTTTAAGATATTACCACTTCCATAACCACCTAAATAATTTGAAAAGCCCTATTTCTACAACTGCTTCTGCCATACCGACAGCCTCAGGTGACCAGTACAGTTTGTTGATTTACATATTTGACATGACATCACCAGATATCATGCTATTTTTCTTTACATAAGCTTTTGGAGCAACTTTCCACTAATCCATGTCAACATTTAAAGGGCTCCATCTTCAGAACCAGTACTGAGACACTTCAAACAGCAGACAAAGAGAGCAAGACTGCCCTAATCGCTACCCTCCACAGTCTTAAGCTGCTCAAAATAAGAGGACAGGTTGATCCAAATAAAAGCCTTTCAGCTAAATGCAGAATCTTCAGGTAACATCTATATATTACTTCTGCAAACTCTTCAATCAAGAACCACTGACCAAATTGTGACATCTCATCTGGAGTACTGTGTCCACTTCTGGAATTCTCAACATAAGAAGAATATGGAACTGTTGGAATGGGTCCAGAGGAGGGCTACAAAAATCATCAGAGGGATGGAGCACCTCCCATAAAAGGACAAGCTAAGAGAGCTGGGCTTGTTCAGCTTGGAGAAGAGAAGGCTCGAAAGAGATCTTATAACTACCTCTGAGTACCTGAAAGGGGCTATGGGAAAGCTGGGGAGGGACTGTTCACAAAGGTTTGTAGTGATAGGACAAGGGGAAATGGGTATAAACTGGAGAGGGGCAGATTTACGCTTGACACAAGGAAGAATTTCTTCACCATGAGAGTGGTGAGGTACTGGAGCAGGTTGCCCAAGGATGTTGTGGCTGCCCCATCCCTGGAGGGGTTCAAGGCCAGGCTTGATGGGGCCTTGAGCAGCCTGGTGTATAGGAGGTGTCCCTGCCCATGGTAGAGGGGTTGGAACTAGATGATCTTTGAAGTCCCTTCCAACCCAAGCTATTCTATGATTCCACTGAAACAACCTGGGCACCGCATACTGAATTAGATTCCTAAATATCACTTCAAATTTTCAGAAGTGTTTTAAAATTTATTTATTCAAGAGATTGCCTACTGAGGTTGTAAATGACTCTTACTGGATTTTACTATTATAAAAGAAAGTACATTTCTACATAATTTTCTTCAAATCTCTTTTAAGTTGTAACAAGCAACAATAAGACAATCATAAAAAAAAAAAATTACGCTGCCAGGCTTCAGAATGAATTTTATCAACAAAATGAATATGAAAGGAACAAATATTTATCAAAACAATTCAGCTTCTAAAAAATTACAACAGAAACCAAACAAAATATTACCTACCCAAGTTATGAACTAAAATAATAGGCATATCTATTAACAGATGTATCATCAAGATGTAATTTGTTACTGCATCTGTTCTTCAGCTTTATAATATTTTTCAAATGAATGAAATAGACCTTTCCCACATAATTTTGCTGGTAACAATGAAGACTGAAGACTCTGAACCTCTAGGCTTTTTAAAATCTGACTAGAATATACCCCCAAATATGGGAAAGAAGGATGTCAAACTGTGTTTTCAAACAGACTTATGTCAATACCAATGTTTTAATAGCTCAGATATCATTTAAACTGTAAATACAGCTTATTTTGACATTTAGCTACAGAAGATTTGACATCTAGCTACAAGATTTTTGACGCAGCTTACTCATCAGTTACTTTGTATACATGGTGATTCCTCAATTTCCAAACACTCTAAATTAATATCAAAATTATAAATGATGTAGAAAAAAAGTTAAATAAAATTAAAACATGTACTGCAATTAGATTTTCCATACCTTACACAAAAAATTGTACGCTGAGATTTTATGATGGCCAATACTGATCATCTACTATCATTCTGGAAAACTGTTTTCTGTACACATTATTTTTCAGGTTGCTGTTCAAATTACCAGTATAAAAACTCTGCCGTCACAGAATGGCTCTATGGAAAAAGGAAGCTCGCCACATACTGACAGAGTCTGTAACTTATTCCAGTCAAAACAAAGGCAGTACAGTACTATTAGCTGGAAGAAACACGCTCTAACTAAACAATGTGCATTGCAAAATGAGATGTGAAAGAAATCAGCTCACATGAAGTTCTAATGAAGATTTACGCACTGAAGAGACGCTGAGAGCCATGCAGAAACTGCTTGTCCAGACACAGGGAAAGAAACAGTGGTGTTAAACCACTGATTCCAGAAGTTTTACAGTTCTTGGGATGAGCAAGATGAATCCTGGACACCTTTCAAGAATCTGCATTTGCCACATAACTTTCATACAGCAAGGACTATCATGAACATTTCTAGGGCTGTTGATTTTTTTGTCTTGCCTCAATAAAGCATAGCTAGTCTTAGAAGACTGAGAAAAGCTTCCGCATGCTTGAGATCTTAAACTATGTACCGAATTAATAATCTTTTCTGAAAAATAACATGGTGCTGCTACTATGGAGACAGGCAGGAAACAAAGGTTGTCTCGCCCTGCTCATTAAAAGCCTACAAGGATCCAGACTGCAGAGCTCCATTTCCATAAAGGGTACAAGGACCAGAGACAAAGAGAATATAAAATTAAAAGAAAAAAGTAATTATTCAGTTTGAATGAAAGAAACTAAGAATGCATATGTAATAACACAGGACTCAATATCACATGGAAGGGAATCTACAAGACACCAAACTCAGAAACTTCTTTACTACATCCCTAGTTTACATAGGAATTATTTAGAGATTATACTAATAATCACAACTAAAACTTCAAAAATAAAAATACTGCAATCATACAAACATTTAGTCTGCAGTTAAATATTTACCTTCAAAAAGTGATAAGACATCATGCAACAAAATGTATTTCAAACTAGATCTTATGGAAGACTCAACTAAATTGAAGTTTTAATTATGAAAATGTATTATTAAAAAGTAGGTGTTGGGTTATTTAAAAATAAACTAACAGCACATCACTCCCATAAAAGCATTTTTTCCTGAAATATTGTAATGAAATTAAAACATACCTAAGAAACAACATCCCTCTATCTGCAATCTAGGCTTTAAAAAAGTATCATTAATGAAAGTTGTTTATAACTTTCAGAAAGGACAGATTGATTTGTTTTCCCACTAACACACTGTTTTTCTGCAGGTTTGATAAATTACTACAAACAAAGAAAGAATCCTGTTAGAAAGAAGAAAAATCTGTTTATTAATAAACAGAGAGACAGGAAGATTATTAGAACTCTAAGTCTCAATCACGACAATGTTACTCTTAATTCTGTGAACAGGTATTTGAGCACAAAGCATAAGATTTTTTTTTCAGCTACATGAGAATTTATTAGAGGATAATCAGAAGATGCCCTTTTTGTTGATCTAACTTGTATTTAGTAATATATACAAAACTTTCAAAAGATCTGTTCTCCATTTAATGGAAAGGAAAAGAAAGCAGCAGATTGTTCAGGTTATATGAAAATTTTCACCCACAGGCACAGGCACTTCAATTATCATCTCAACAGTTTTATCTACTGGACCATGTTTCCCAAATAAAATAAAGTATTTATTTCTGCCTAGAATGCAAAAAGCCCTACTGTATAGTTTTTTATATCTACTTAGCTTATTCAAGGTGTTATTACTATTTCCTAAATCACTACATAAAACTTGCATTTCCAACACTACATATTGTGTTTCATAAAAATTCTATTAGAAAGAAATTCAGTGCAAATATAACTTGGAAGCATCATTTCCATTTATTACTTTTCATAATACCTTTTTCATTCAGAGGTATCGACATAATCTACAGAATTACTGACATTGTTCTCATAGACAGATAAAGAACAAAAAAAAAACCCAGCACACTATTTAACTATTTTCATCTATCACGAACAATGGAATTTAAAGTTATACAATATTGTGTACAGTAATCATATGGATATTTACAATGATCCAATTTAAGACTACTGTGAAAGATTGTCAGCCTGATATACAAGTTTTCAGTTTCTGTGGGCTATAATCCTTTTCAAGAACAGAGATCAGGAGGTCAGGATGATGCCTTCCAAGGCAAAAAGAGAACCCTTAAGAGTTTTCGAAAACTTCAGAGCAACAGAAGGAAAGTTCCAGTTGCCACAGTGAAGACCAGAAGAAAAATTGCAGCAAAGAACTGGGGGCCTGCATCAAACAGAGTCAGAAAGACTGATGAGTGGATCGCAAAGCAAACAGAATTGGATGAAAAAAGTCTTACACAGGCCAGAGAGGGCTCCAAGGAGCTTGCTAGGAATTCAGAAAGTAATTAAGGGCACAGCTACAGCAGTTTTGGTTTAGATTACAAGCATTCTTCTAAAATATAGTATTGCGTACATTCATGTACTGAATCATAGCTCGAGCTGTCCACATATCAATTCCTGTTGCACTGCATTATTTGTCAATGCATACGCTCAAAGCTAGAAATCAAACCTGGAAGTAAATGGGCCCTACAAAGATGTACTGAATAGACATAGAGTTGCCTACAAACTCCTTTTACTTATGGTCTCTCATAAATAGAAAGAATTTTGTGACTAGTAAAGAAACTACTTATTCTAACTGTTACTTAATAAGAAACAGTCTTTAAACAATTCAAAAAGCCTTTCTGGAACACTTCTGAGTGAAAGAGGAGGAGCTGTGTTAATCCACCTCCAAGGTCAGGCCAACCTGAGGTTTTACTGAGTTTCCAGGGTCCTGTCAGACATAGTACAGGTAGTTAAGAACTAACCTCTTACACATGAAAGACTTCCTGCAAAGTTTTTGTATCTTCTATTTCCATCATCTTGAAAGAAGGAATAAATAATTATGTTAAGGGAATGAATAAGCTTAAGCAATAATAAAAATAATAAGAATAAGCTTAAGCAAATCTTGTATGTTTAACCAGTATAAAAGTCCTGTAACCAGCCTCAACGGTTACACACATTTGGTGAAACTATACCCTGTGTGTCCAACATCGTATTAAAGGAATACTGCTTAATAATCTAATTGGCATTGATTATTGAGTTTGGATTTTTCATGGCATCAATCTCTTATAAGCATAACATAAAAAAATGAGAGTCAGACTGAGAATCTGACATAATGTTCTCCATATACTCTCTCTGTAAGAAAAGACAATCAGACACAAAGCAGTTTCAAAAACATTCAGTCAAACTAAGCCACAGAAGAGTCTGCAATTTTACCTCAGCCATCTGCATCGTTCATAAGCAATGAATGCTCAATATACTGCAATAAATTCAAAGCCTTCAATCTGTCTCCTGTCACAAGAAAAATGAGAATGTTGCAGTGCAAAAGATGGGAAAAAAACTGTGAACTTCCATTAATTCCTGAAGTGGACAAATGCCTTTTGACTCCAGAATAAAACAGAATATTGTGCCCCATTTTCTTTATTCTGGTATTCAGAATTACAGAAATAATACAGCCACAACTCCAATTACCACTTTAAAATGAAGATTTCTCAGAACATTGTAAACATTTATCACATAATTCTTAGCACTCTGAAGTCAAATGGACACTACTATCCTCCCTCTAGAAAAGGGAAGTATAGCTAATTCATAATTATTAACACATGCTCTCTTTCATTATTCAATCTCTATAAGAAAGCAGGGACATGCACAATTGCTAGTCCAACCTCCAGCAGTAATGGTATTCATCAGTAATCTTCTTGTGAGCCTTTACAATGGCCCTACTACTTGACTTCAATCAGCTGTAAAGCTCCTTTATTCTGTTATCACATCAGTGTGAGAGAATGAATGCCAAGGATTGAATGCCCTCCTAAAGGAGTGCAGTCGTGCTGTTAGAATAGCAATGAGCTTCATCTGACACTGCTCAACACAGTCTTTCACACCCCCTCACTCCTGCAGAGGAATGCATGCATGACAAAAATAAATATCTGTTGAGCCCAAACACTAAGAAACATATCTACAGAATAATATAGTAAATAGAGCATATAACAGTTTAATAGAAAGAGTTGGAAGCTGATAGAAAGAATGCAATTTATAGACTTAACTGGCAGCCGGTTTGTTCCATTTGTGAGAAGAAAGGGATGGGTGGAATAATTATTCTACTAGTAAGAAAGATATTCAGCATTTCAGTACAGAATGTCTCATCTATTAATACTCAATTCTTCTTAAGCCCTTTTCATTTTTGCCGATGCAAGGACCTAAGTATAGACTTCTTCTTGCTCATTATAATTAAGAAAAGAAATCAACAGATCCAAAGCCATAAATGCAAACATTCTAAGTAGGATCTTTTGGTAGCTCAGCCTGACTCCTCCCCGTACTGTTGACTGTTATTTTATATATTTATATATTAAAAATTGCTTGTTAGGATTGACTCAGACAGTGGTCTTTTGCTTGTAATTGAAGCTACAAAAATAAAACATCAACACTCCACCATGAAAGTAAGGGGTGTTTTAACAGGAAGGACAAAAAGAGCATATCTTTCTAGCTCAAGTATAGTGGTGGATTTTCAATAATCGATATATTATAAAATGCTTTACAAAAATTATTTCAATGGTTAGTTACAATAAGCTCGACTTTCTGACTGGCTATCAAACAATCTTTTTCCTCTAGAAAGGTTATTTATACTAAATATTTTTAAAATATTGCAATCAAGACTTAATTTCATAACAATACGGAAAATACTTGTGAATATAAGATAGTATGGCTGCACACAGGTGAGCCATCAGAAAGCCTGACAAACAGAATATAGCAACTACCCTGACTGTTGTTAAGACATTCTCTTTTAAATCAACATCAGGCTGCAAGCCCATTCATTCTGTAAATCTTACACTTCATAATCTCCAAATCGATGCATTTATGCTTCAGTTTCCTTATATACACTAAGATATTCTGGGTTTCCCCCGTCAGTTAAAATTTACATATATATATATACACACACACATATATAAAGTCTTGCTTGCATGTGAGCTTATTTAAATTCCTGTGCTGTTCCATTATATATGAAGAGAAAGCATGGTGCTGCAGACTGTGAAATGCCTTTGTGTTATTTGACTAGAAGCTGATTATTCCAATAGTGCACTACGCTGTATTGTCCATTTTACACTGAACAAGAACACAGTGAAATCCCTCTGCTGTGAAGTATCTCTCAGCATCCACTCCTATTTGGACAAGCAAAGAAGAACTTTTGTGCCCCTTCTCAAGAATAAGGCATTGAAGTGGTAAGTGAATGGGCTTTCTGAACACTGGTTTGCAAAGATGAACTGACATCTCAGCATACTGGAGATACGATAAAACTTAACAAGTAACTCAACTGATGAAGTTTCCTTGAGGAGGTACAATGGTCCAGTCATATAAACAGCAATATTTCCAGTAGGAACAATGCGGGGCTAGGGAGCAGGGGGACTAAAAATCGGTGATATATAAGCTTTAACATTTAAGGTTGAATAGAATAACAATTATTTAGCTTTAAGTTTTTAGCAGCTATTCAGCTCAAGGACTCTGTAGAGAAGCTCCTGGCCCAGCCCCTAATAAGGAGCAAAACTTGCTGCCTTCAGAGAACGGCCTTAGGACTGGGAGGAATGCCAAGGACCCAGGGAGCATGCCCAAGGAACAAGATTACTGAAGTTCATAAAGAAAAAGATAACTTACTTCATCCTGCCAGTATGGGAGAAACTTCTCGAATCTAATTATAATACAAAGCAGGGGAAAGTCATTAATATGTAGTAGGCATTTATGAATATGCATGTTTTTACACTACAAGTAGCTGTTGACAAACAGAACAGTGTGCGAGTTAAGTGGATGACCCCCTCACACCCGCCGGCTTCTAAGGAGGCCAGACAGCAATCCCCTGCCTTCCCTCAGAACAGCATGATATGGAACTGCCCAGCTTTCCACACCTTGCTTAAGTATAAATATATCTAATAAACAATAAAGCTAAATAAGAGCAGGATCCTCCTCACAACCACAAGCAGAAGGAAGGAAATGAACGGCAGCTGAGATACCACTAGGCCAAAACCCCCACTGACAGGAGACCAAGAAAGCTCTCATGCCTCACACTTGGTTTCAGTAAATAACATTATTCAAACAACCAATGCTAGCCAAAGATAGTTTTCAAGAAGACATATACGTGATGAGCTAAAGACCTCTCAAGGTTGTTACCACCTGGTTTTACACAACATTAATGAACTCCTGAGCATCCACTTCATGATTAAGCACAAGATTGTGCTTGTAGTTAACACCATGTGCTTCAGTAAAGACTTCTTCAGGAAGTATGCTTCCACATGTGCTCAACACCACACCTTCAAGAACTCTTGCTAAATGTGAAGTTTTCTGAGTAAGGATTTATTTGTATTCTTGAGACCAATGAAGCAGAATAAGGGCAAAATTTAAAAAAAAAAATAAAAAAAAAAATCAAGAAATACTGCATGAGTGAATAAAACATTTAGTGAAGTTTTGATTCCACAAAGTCTACTTTTCTGCTGATACTAGCAGAATTTTGGGGCATGATACTATGAAAAAACATTTATAGCAACAAGTTGATTAATCTAGAAAAAGTTAAGATGATAAAATATGTAGAGATGCTTAAATCATGCAAATATAAACTCAAGCACATCTAAAAGCAGATACTCAATACATTTTAATACTGAAACGAGTAACAGTTAAATTCCTCATTAAAATCTCTTTGCAGTGAATAAAATTTACTACAATAAAAGCACCTGCAACACTACCCTGACTTTGCATAACTTCCTGTTAATGATCTAGACACAGTAATATGGTGGAATACCTAATAATGCCCTATTTAGTTCTAACGTAAATGAACAAACTGGAAGAAAAACAAATTTAGAATGGTTTTAAATGACTCTGAGATGAAAATTTCATTAGTTTCGCCTTGTTTTACATTCAGTTCTCTACTAGGCCACCTTGCCAAATGCTGGAATCAAATGTATGTGGAGGGCAGAGCAAAAAAAACCTATTTGAAAAACACAAGAAGGTGCATTTTGGAGTATAGTTTTTAAAGCAAATCAAGATTTACACAGAAAATGCAGGTATTGATATCTAGCAAATCAACATTTAGCATTTTTCCATTTAAACATGCAAATTAGCAGAAAGCCTACAAAGTAGTGCACCCTAATTTTGCATGTCTTGCTCTTTACTCAACTACCTATGCTACCAGGCAATTCTCCTTCATGGAGATAAGACATAAAGGAAAAACTGTTTTAATTCAACTTCATGTGCTACTCTGCATTTGAAGTAACTGAATGACTTTCTTTTTTTTTGCATTTATAATCAGAGTAATTTCCTTCCTAGTGAACAAGGGAGAAATTCTGTTATATCAAAATACATCTTCCCACAAATATTTCCCATGGGCCTGCACTGTTTCTCTGGAGTGATAACCATTCAACAACTATATTATATCAATATTAATAATATTTTAAAAAAGTTCAAAGATACTTCAAGCGTACACTATCCTGAAACTGTTTTTATAAAAAAGTTTGTAATCTTCTCCACAACAGTAATATTTCTATGCAACTTTTCTCTAATTTCATAGTCCAATATATCACCATAAATACTGATGTTTCTTCCGCACTCACTCTCTCTGAAGTAATGTAAATCAAAAGAAAGCAATGACAAATAGAGTTAAAGTAACTAAGTATGTCTAAAGTACACTAAGATAAAATACTTAGACATGCCTCTTTCCTTTATCTCTTATTTTTTCTGTTTTCATTTAAATTCTCAGTCCAACTGAGAAAATACTTATCCAATTCAAATAGATTTTCCAATTAAAAATAAACCTAATTGCAGTAGACTTAATTTTAATAATAATAATAATTAAAACTATTAAAACATGATACCAAACCCCAGGATTTTCAAACAGACAAGACTGAAAAAAAAACCCCAAATCCCATCAAACAACTATTTCAGTTACCCAGAGATAGTTCTGTTGTAGTTAATCTTTAAACAGAATTACCTCCAACACTGCTACAGGCGCCATAATTTCTGGTTATTTCCAGTTGATAATAAAGATTCAGGGAATCCTTACCGAACTCCCTCTAAAAAATATCAATCTCAATTTTAGTCAGTAGCATTTATAGAAAAAATAGAAATGAACCAGTTATAATGCGCTGATGTTTTTAAATGTGATTTTATCTGCAGGCTGAAAGATCATCACACAGGAAGATAATGTGGACTTCAAATGAATCACTGCTAATCACCTATTCTCAAAAAAAAGTATCTTTGATGGATATGTCTGGAACTGAAAAAGTCTAGAAAATATGTACATGAGTTCTTTTTAAAGTGTCAGCTATAAGTTAATGAACTGTATTTTAATTATTGTTGACGAGCAATTGGTATGATATGAGTTTTCATGTTCATTTCTCACAGCTAAATATCAGCTTGACAGTTAAATCTCTTTGAATATTCTCATTTTGAAATCATTTTCACTTTGACTGTGATCCACACTTACCTTCTGCTAAGGAAAAGGCATAAAAGGCTTAAGCATTCAAATGCTTAATGGGTTTACAAAGAATGTTGTAAAGACTGCTTTGACAGTTTGATTGGATTAACACAATCAATCCGTTTCAACAACATACACCAACCTCAGAAACAAAGGTACTGCAGTTTCCTTAGTCGATGCTACTACTTTTAAATTGAAAAGTACCAATATCACATCTTTCCAATGCAAATCTCCATGGAAAATGAACTGAAATACACTGAATAAGGATGATGGCACTTATAAACACACCCCTCTCACCAAAAGAATAAATTAGAAAAAATGAAGCATAACCACTTGTATGCTTGTTTGTGAAGATGCACTTATATTTTAAAAATGGACATGGAATTTTTAACTAGTTTATGGAAAATAACAAGACAATTTTTAGAATTGTTCAGCTACACAGGAAAAAAATAGTAAGTCATATTGAAAAAAATAACAACATAGTTTATAAATAAAGTATATTCTATATTTTATAACCACATACTGTTTTGTAAGTAAGAATATATAATGCTATAGTTCTGTCTTCTAATAGAAATAACCAGAAAGTTCAAACGATGAAAGAATTGATGAAGCATGCCTGGCAATTTTTAACAGGTCTGATTCCAAGAACTGCAGAATAGAAAATAATCTATTATAAATTAGACTTCTTGAATTTGTTGTTCTGAAAGTCATAACACTATCTAAACTTTGCTTTATTCCTTCTCCCACGAAGGTTTACTAATTTTCTGTTTTTAAAGATGATTCAAACTACATTCATGAATAAAATTATTGGGCAAACTGGTACAGCTATAGCACATATCTCACAGATTTATAACCATCCTGTCATAACCAAGCTCACTTTAGTATAGGGGAGATCCAGTTCATAGCAGGATAGACATCTCCTATGGTACTTAAGTTGGAACAAGGATAGGCCCTTATTTTTAACTCAGGAGTTGGCGAAGAACAGGTCCTTCTTGCTTTCAACTCTATTATCAACACAACACAATATTCTGTATCATGATAGAACTTGAACACTATTCTATATAAACACTACTTTCTGTAGTAACCATAAACAATGGACTAGGTTCTGATTTATGGTTGCACAAATATATGATGAATTTTATCTTCTCTGATGATACCCAATGATTCTATCATGATTCAGTAACGTCAGCAAAACTACATATATTTGAAATTCTGTTAACCAAGCATGAATAGTCTGAAATGACTACAGAAAAAATGTGTGCAACTTAAATCTTTTCAGCAGATGTCGAAGATGCACTGAGCAACATGACATATAGACTAAGAGCCATCTGATAGACTGTAGTGATTTCCATATAATAACAAAACACACTACAGACTTTGACATAGTGCCTACTTAATCCAGGACTAAATGGGAGATGGACTAAATAGGATTATTTGAAAGCTCATGTCTGCATTTACATCAGCAAGTAACTGCAGGCAATAGCAGATGAAAAGAATATCAGAGCAGTTTGGACTGAGACTTCTACAGCCACAGTAAACACAGTTTGGATTTGCATCTTACTTCACACTCAATTTAATCTTCGATTTTACTTCAGACTAGATTTAGCCTTGAGCCCTCAAATACATCTATTCACGTGGTTCAAAGGTGCCCATATCATTGCCTTGAGACATGTACGTCCTTGTTAGGGGACATGACATGATGGAGCCTCTTTGGTGCAGAGCTGAAGAAGAGATTACTGTTAAATTTACTCAGCAAAGAAATACTCCATGAACCAAACCAATAGAAGGCAAGTGAGGACAAAGGGGGAATTTGCTTCAGAACTGCACTACTATTCCAAACCAAAATGTAGCCGTCCATTTGCTGCACGTATAAGCAGACTTGTATCTAAGCCTGGCTTCTCAAGAGAAGAATTTGGGTAAAAATGCCTAATAAAGACAGAATGCAAACAACTCAGAAGGTGCCAGCATATCAAAATGGAAACTGAAGAATTCATAGAATCATAGATTCATAGAATAACCAGGTTGGAAAAGACCCACCGGATCATCGAGTCCAACCATTCCTATCAAACACTAAACCATGTTCTATATATCACAGCTTCCTTCCATTACTATTCATTTCCAGAAGTTTGGGACATCTCACCCATTAAGTTCAGATACATGTAATTTGTTCCTAATGTATGATCATTATTTGCTATTAAATTTGAAAGAGATTTCTATGCAAACCTTTTATTCAACCTCCTTCTGTGCATAGCCAAATAGGTAGTATAAATAGTACCAGTTCTATTTTTGAATCTTTGCATTATAAGGGCATGTGCTGCACATGCTAATTTACATAATAAGGTCACCTCACTTGACAGCAGGGACATTGCCTACAAGCACCTAAAATACAAAGCTGCAGAACTAGCAGCATGCCTGCAAGACTGTTGGAAAAAGTTGGAAGTTCTGATTTCCATGGCTGTAAAAAAATGCTTTTTAAACAGCAGCTTAATGGTTCTAGAAATAGAAAACATCTTTAATTTAATTTTTGGGGGGGGGGGAGAGCGGGAGAGAAAAAAAAATAAAAAGATGAAGACTGCAATTAGAGGACCTGGAAACAGACAGAAAGGTTGGTTAACTGTCAGTGCTGATTAATACACTGGAGGAAAAAAATCCAGCCATGGTGAAATTAAAGCATTGTAAACCCCTGCAACTGGAATGAAAAGAAATCTCAGTTATCAACTAAGTACACATGAACTTCACTACCCTGCCAAAGTACAATGAAGTATCCTTACTCTAATAATATTCAACCATTCAAAATAACAGTAACTAAATTAATCCAGCATATAGCACACTAAACGTTGGAGAAAACGGTACTCTTCAACTTCACAAATTACCAGTTTTGGAGTGTTCAACCAGAGGCACTTAAAAAAAAAAAACACTTTGATTTTTCTTAACTCATTTCATAAGCTACCTTCAAACGAAGTTTACAAAGTATTTTTGGCAACCTCAGCAGCGTGCGTGAATGACAAGCTTGTGACACTGACAACACACAATACAACTCCTATCTGATTGCACGAACTGTAAACATTATTTCTCAAACTGATAATTCAAACTAAGAAAGCTATTACATGTACAGCACTAATATTTCTTACAATCAAGTTCTTTAATAAGTAGAAATAAAGTCCTATTTTTCCCTCTCTACTCTGGAAAAATACAGTTCCAGCATTTAAGCCACGTACCTTCAGCTTGAATTGAAATTTTTCTTCCTTCACTTGCCACCACAGTTGTAGCTTTAAAAAACTGCAACAGCAGATGAAGATATGTTTCCCACAACAGCTATTTTATTTCTAAACTCTTGCATTGTTTACAAAGCAGCATCACAGCACAGTAATGACACTAAAGTTGTGATTCAGACATTACACTTAATCTTGTGTGCTTTAGAGAGTTTTATTTTGATTTTTTAGCTTCATTGAAAAATATTACTACCCTATTGAACACTGCGGAAGAACCTTGCCTACAGACTCCCATGTGCAAGTTTAATTGCTTTATTAAGTACACAGTGAAAATGGATTAAGGTGTAGCTAAAAATGCTGAATATAGGAATGAATGTGCTTTCATAGACATATATTTTCAAATAGGTGAATAAACTACGCAAATTTAAAAACCAATAATTCAGAGATAGTGGTATCAAACAAAATCATTAGTTTAAAATGTGCAGGTATTATTAACAACTGATTTGCATACTAAGTCAGAAAAACCAATACACCAACTTAATATTTCACAAACTTTCTAGTGTAAGTTCTATACTTTGTTCAAAGATCTGAACAACCAGAACATCTTACTTTCTGAACCAGTGCCACACTGAAGGTTCCATTGCTGCAAATTTTTGTTGTTATGAAATGAATATTAAGAGCTAAAAGTGGTAAAGGTTTAGTGGAAAAATGTTTAATAACGACAGTCCAGAGGGCAGCTGAAATCAGATTTAATTTGAAAATAATTGTCCATAACTGATGCCATGTTATGCAGCACTTTAGAACCTCTTTACATTCACCTACATACTGCAGCATAAGTAGCATTATTTCAGTTTCACACTAAAAAAATATTAATTACGATTAAGCACAGAACAGCCAAAATTTAACACAGATTTACATACCCTTTAAATAGCTGGAGATTTTTGATCAGTAATTCCTGAAATAGTGCTGGGAGAAAAAAACTAAATTGGGATAACCACAAAAATACTTACAGAGAAAAATGGCAAGAAAATGAAGGAACTGAATGATGGAAGAACTGAGTAATAACAGAAGTAGTAAATTACATATTCTGTCTGATTTAAAGAGATTTATATTATTCATATAAGACAAAAAGTTCAAAACAAGAATAAAAATTGGGCTTTTTGAAACCCTATGAGGGGAAAGTAGAGTACAGATGGCTTGGAAAATGTAAGTGAAAAAATACATTGAACAAAAAAAATTCTATGAAGGATCTACTACAAAAAGTTAGAAAATATGAGAACCAAAAGCTTTCCAGAGGAAAAAGAAGAATTCTTGGTATCAGGAATTGTCATCAGCTATCTAGGGAGAACTGTCATATAGATGGTCTGAAACGCACATCTTAACTAAGGAAGTCAGGTCAGAAATCAAGAAGCAGATATGCAAATCATCAGCATAAGCTGACAGTGAAGTTGTAAGAAAGCTTCAGATCAGCCATGAATAGGATGGAGAAAGAAAAGTAAAAAAATACCAAGAATTCCTTTGAGACTGGAAGAAAGGGCAGAATGACTCTCAAAATAGACAGTCAAGGGCAACGCAAATGGCAGAGCAAAGCACAAGACTGTCATGTATCGGGAAAACAAGAGAGGCCAAAATAGTAAGGAAGAAGTGATCATTACTAGGAGCTAAAAAACCAGAGAGACAAAGGAAGATAAGGTTCTTAATACTTCATGTAGTTCTAATGATGTTGCGCATTCCAGAAACAAACAGTAATTACAACAATTTCATAAACCCCTACAAGTATCTGTGCTACTAGAAACAAGCTACTTTTACCGAATTTCACTGGACTTGTTCAATACCAGCTTGTCCTCTCTTCCGCATGCAATCTTATACTTGAATTTAGGTATTATGTCTTACATAGAAGAAAAGATTTTTAAATTATTTTGAAAGCTTAATAGATTTTCCTTGCAGGCTGCTTAAAAGCTTTGTCACTAAAATATCCTGCTTCAAAGCAAATCAGGCTAATATACACACTTCACTCTACTAATCTTCAGTGTGGTAAAATGTTTGGCATACATAGATGAGTTTTGTCATGAATATACAATAATTATTTTACATATGGTCGTGAGGCTGCCCTGTTTTGTAAAGTGGTATCAACAACAGATTTCTGAATTTCAAGTCTATTTTATGGTAATTTATCTTGTTTATTAGCTGGATGGAGTTCTGTTCTTCAGAAATTTATTGTGCACAATAATATAAACCATATTTTCAGTATTATTTCCAATTTTGTTGTTCATTTACAGAAGTAAAAAAACATGGTTTTATTCAACTGCTCATCTTACATATACCAGAAACACTTCTAATTTGATTTCCGAGTTGGAAACACGAGGCATCCTCACATTAAGCTAATTTGTATCTACTATGTGTTAGCTATGGATGCCTTCATAAATTTAAAATGAGGAACCAGGGAAGTATACAACATGTTAGGATTACTTTACATTTCTTCAGGTTTAGAAAAACAAGGCATCAGAAAAAAAGGAGAAAATCTAAATGGTGGTCACAATTTAGTTGCTAAGTATTGATTTCTATGAACACCAGTAACAAGCACATCTAACCACAGGAGTTCGAGAAAAGAGAACTAATTAGATTCCAGTTTTAAAATACTAAACTAAACAACCTGAACTTGTAGGGTAGTCTCTTAAGACACATAAGTGAAGCTCAGCAAGGAAGGGCTCTTTGGGAAGGTGCAGCTCTATCCTGTTGCAGGGGAGCTCTGCAAAGTTCCTGTTGTGTCCTCCCTCCCCCGGGAACTGTGAATTACATACTGACTCTGCATCCCTCTGCACGAATTATATAGGAGAATCTTTGCATCCATGACACAAACACAAGCACAAACAGAATGCAAGTGTTGTTTCCACTAACTTCCGTGTTTACAGAATGTTAGAGGTATAAGAAGGAAACCCTGAACTCATAAGCTCAATGAGGTTCCATAAAGGAATACTTGTAATGTAAAATGCATGCAGCTGTAAAAAACACACAGCTAACAGCACTCAATAGCTTGGATCTGTGCTTCTTCATGCATCACCTAAGGTACTTTTCATCAACAGTGAACCCATTTGTCATGAACCAATGCACTGGAATAATTTAATTGAAATAAACCAGAAATAACTGAACTAAAACACATTTGACCACTTAACAGTAACGTATGGAGAGAATGACCTGCTTCTCAGAAGCACTGATAGTACTCATTTGAAGTATCTGACTTACGTGAATCTGTGTGACTCAGACTATGAAAACAATGGAATGAAATTCTGATAGCAGCATATCCAATAGTGATACTATGGGAGCTGACCATTCAGAGGACTCAAGTCAGACATAAGCATACTTAGAGAATACTTATTCAATCAACAACAAACGTAGAGTACAATTTTCAGAGAACAGCTATACACTCAACAGGGTCTTCTTACAATTTCTTTGCAATTATAAACATAATTCAGAGACTATGGGAATATATGGGGACTAGAGATACTCATTTAAAAACTACCTTTACAATAACAGAAAAGTAATATGAAAGTCTGATGAATATAGGATCTAAAAGTTGCACAACATTAAACAGAATATGCATATGAGAAAGGCAATTTTCTTTTCTCTTTTCTAGTATAGCAACACAATTTTCTTTGAGACTCTGATCTTTAACAACAATATTAATTTTAATAAAATCTTCCTCTAAAAAAAGAGTGACTGCTTCCAAGGAGCAAAGAAGCAAAATACTATTTTCTAGACTGTGTCTAACATTCAGTCATCATCCTATAGAGTCATGCATCAAGATCCTGATCAATAAAGCACTTCAGAGTACATGCTTAATTAACTATATTCATGAGCTGTTCTAGTTAAGTCAATGAGATTATTCACATTCTTTAAGTTAAGCATAAGAGAAAGTACTTTTTCTCATCCTCTCTGCATCCACACTCAACTCAATTTAGCCACAGAAAAATCACCATCTACTTCAATTGCAATGGAAGTTGCCTTAAGAACTTGAACCCAGTAAAATCTATAGGCTTCTCCATGCACATCACTGAGTTTTCTTTTCATATGAGTTTATGTGTAAAACCCTCCCTCATAAAATAGAATAGATACACTTTTTTTTTCCTTCTTTTATTTTCCACATTTTATTCTTGCTGATATCTATGAAAGCTACCAAAGAAACAAGGACAAAAACAGGCACTGGGCAAACATATTCCCAATCCACACTTAAATAAAAAAAAAAAAACAGTTGATCTAGTGGAGCAGAATTTCACATGACAAAAAAAAGCCCTTTGAATATTATGAAAGGATTTTTAACTCACTTTTTGGAGAAACCCAGAGCTTCCATTTTGAGACTAAGATTTCCACATTTAAGTGTTTACAAGCATGCCATATATTTAAGTTACACAGCTAATGAAGATCTAGTCACTGTGCTCAATGGAGACTAAAAACAGATTCAGCTGACCAGCCACTGCATGCCCTAACAAAACCCTCTCTAGGCTCCCTTGACTTCATTCACTAGACTTCTATCAACTATCATTGAAGTTTATATACCCACACAGCAATACACACACTTACACTAAGACACACATATTTCTGCATCTGCTGTACTACGGAATTCAAGCAGAAATACTGAAAATGCTGAGATTGAGTCTTCCTGCAAGGCCAAGAGAGAATGTGATAAGACATGGTTAAACAGATGAGACGTATTAAATGATATGGCTAAGTTCCCAACTAGGAGAGATAAAGGGCTGGTAGAAGTGTAAAGCTGGCTTTGTTATTTGATAGACAGAACAAGTTAACTTGTTTTCCTAGATCCTTGTTGAGGCAAAATAACTGCAGATCACAGTTTGGGATCTGAATGTGTGTACTATCCTGTGCAAGACAGGTCCAGCTCAAAATCAGGATCTGCTTAGTCTGCTCCCTGAGAATTTGGGAACCCTGTCTCCCAATAAGAAATTGCAAAATAAATAGGAATTACTAACAGACTACACCTGGATAACCAACAAAGGAGTACCAATCACATATATACATAATTATAATTCTACAAATAACATACAACTGTCTTCTTTTCTAGGAGAAAACCTGAGCACGTACATAAACGTGAATGAGTGCATTTTAAGGTCACATTGAAGACCTGAATTATTAAGAAACTTATTTTTTCTCCATTGTGCACATAATCCTTAAGCACATTAAAGATTGTACATAAAGTTACATATACAATGCAAGATAAAGCAGACCAGTTCTTTATTTGACTAACATTCTTACCTTCTTTTCTTTGAGTTTTACCTTATTTCAGATTGCAGTTAGCACAAGATAAAGAATAAGAGGTCCCCGACTTCAGTGCTATACCACCGAAATATAATTGCCTGCCACAATAAAGTCCTAATGAGCACAACTCCTGTCAATGGGAGGTTGCCTTAGCAACAAAGTTATCCCAGAAGATAACTACCTCTGTGATAGAAGGTGATGAGAGTCAGTTGCCTGACAAAGGTTCAAAAAGCATAAAAAACTTATCAACTCATCAACTTGAAGGGAAGTTTTATGTACCAGTTGTCTACCAACAAAGAAAGTGACTTGCATTGACTTGCTGAACAGAAAAAGATCTAGATTCTTCCATAGAAATGCAAAGTTAGAATAATTGCATTTTTTTTAATCTTCCAAGTCAAAGTCCTGTTCTCATGTGTTCACATCTTCCTATAGCGTCCAAGAAGTAAATCCAATTAAATTACACTTTTACATCTGCTTTTAAAGAAAACAATGTGAAAAGGTGTTCTTGAATTACAGTGAAAGTGGGTGAGATCAAGGCTGGGTTCAGTTGACACCAGGACAGTGAATTCCTGCTGTCAGGTAGGAAGCTAAAAAAAAAACAAAATCCTCAAGAGAAAACAAGAAATGGCAGAATCAAATGAAGAGTCATGACTTGAGTACATGCTTCTGATAAATGGCAAATGTTTAAGCTTGTGTATTGATCAATAGCAATTGTCTAAGCTTGTGTATCTTATAGTGGTACGTGCCTTCTGAAATGTTTTTCTAAAGGTGGACCCATTGTGCAAGAACAGGCATCCTGTAAGATAAGGTAAGGAAGCATGGAATCCACCCTGCTGTGCCAGCAGAAAGGGACAGGTTTTTTTTTTTCAAAGTTTGGGCTGCAGCCCCTTTAAGGTCTGAAGTTTAACAGCGAGGAAGACTTTGAGTCGTCATCTTTGGAACCAGGAGGGGTCCTCACGACCACTCAAAGGGACCACTCAAAGGACTGACTGCCCATGCGAACAAGGTGTTGACTTATGTTAATGATTTCTTGAAAAAAAAAAGAATATGCAATACATTTTCAGGAGATTAAATGAATATGCACAGATCTGTAACATAAAAGACACGTGTTTTTTTTGCTTGGGGTGTATGTTTTTGGAGGATCACTCCCACACACACCCAGCACTGCAAATAAAGGGAATACCTGTTTAATAACAATTATCCAGTTGTTATTAACCCTTGCCCTGCCACACCTAGCTCCCCACTTTGGTGAGGAGTGTTAGAAAGCAAGGGGGCTTAGAAATTCCATCCTTTAAATCACTCTAGAGGCTTCTGATGTTTTTAATCCAGGATCTGGTTTCTTTGATGGTATATGGCAGACGGACAGGAGGAGTCACATGGTATTTCTACTCTTTTTCCTAAGAAAATTAAACTTTAACATTCACTTTTTATGTCTGCGCAGGAAAGGTTATGTCCCACTACATCTGTCTCCCCTACTCCAGAAATGTTTAACCCATTAGCCAGTTTCAATCAAATTGACAACTATCGGGCAATCTTAAAGACATAATCTGTTAGTAATTGGATATTAAATATTTAGGTGGCTAGACACTTTCAACAAGGTCACTAAGCAAGACTCTAAAATTAAGTTGTTGTCAAGGAAGAGAGAAAGGATTTGTGTTGCTTACTAAATTACTAAGTGGTCTTGAAAAAGAATAGTTTGGTAGAGACGCAAAATTATTCAGGATAGCTTTTATTGGTAAAAAAAAAAGCTAGCTGCACAAAGTTGCAGAAAGTTGTCATATTACAGAACAATAAAATGGCATATTCAGTCTGGATATACACACAAGGGAAAAACACTGCAAAATATACATACCTGATGTTGTCCTTGGCATTAACTACTAAGACTGAAAAGCTAGACTAACTACAAACATTTATCTGAAATCACTCATACTCAACAGGAGAAATGGTATAAGAAATTACAAATAAAGAAATAAAGAAAGAAATAGAAAACAAATTCATCTCACACTTTGAATCTATGGTGTGCACATGTCTTGAAGATGTTTCCATTTAGTATATGACAGAAATAAATCTATAGTAAAACTATAAAGACTACAGAGAAGAAAGATAAGCACAAAAATGCATGAAATGGCTTCTATAAGTACAGATATTTTCAGCTTGGAAAATGAGTGATTGCATATAGAAATAGAAAACAATTTTAAAACAGATGATGGAGAAAAAGTGAGTAAAGAATGATTTGACACAATTTCTCTTAATCAAAGAAGTATGTGGAATAGAATTCAAAAGAAACTTTTGTTAAATCAGAGAACAAGAATTTCTTTTCACAGTGCATAAAGAAATTGCAAGAAATCACTGCCACAGGATATTTTAAACAGTATATTTTAAAACAATTATATAAATATTTAATAACACTCAACGTGCATTTTTTAACAAAATTTAGAATAGATAGAGATATAATAAAGCTCCTGAATAGCAGAAGACAGGGAGGTACATGCCTTCCCCACTCTTTTGCTCTAACTCTAAACATTTAGGTTTGTCCACTTGACCTAATGTAGTTCAAGGATCTTTATGGTTCAAATGTTTTTTACTAAAAAAAAGAGAAAAGACCAGACAACTGGGACAGTGAGAAGTCTTATACTCATGCTGAACAAAGGGATCAGAATAACTGCTTACTTAATACCACAGATTTGGCAAGGAAAAGAGATGTTAGAACTGCCATAAAAAGAAAAATATCCTTAGCCATGAAAAAACAAATCTGCTTTCAGCAGATGTATTTTCAGTCTCCTGTCTCAGGTGGCTTAAGGCTTTGATTGAGACCAGAGTAGTAATAATAACTTGCTTGTATAGATTCTCCAGTGTCTGCTGAGAAATGCACTCCTGTTTCAAATTGAATTGATTTTTTTTTTAAATAAATACTAATCACAAGACAACTCTACTGAAAGGGAGACTTAAATTATTCTCACGTTCAAAGAATCAAAATCTCTGACTGAGACTATGTAGGAAATGGTAGCAAAGGAAAAAACTATAACAGCATTTTTTAAAATTTCTTAAATTTCAATGACTGACAGCCAGAAAAATAACTTTATTACATGTAATCTTTTTTCTCTCTTTTTCTTTTTTTTTTTTTGGAGGTGGTGGTATTACAGTTTCTGTAACCAAACTTTTATTTAAATATATCCCTAGATTTAGACATCTACTTTTCCATTTGGATAAAGAGGAACCCTGTGTTTCTGCACATTTTTCATGAGCTTCAATAAGGTATTTGGCTCCTCAGCACTCCTGGAAAATCACACCAATGTTGTTCATTAAAACATAACACTAGAAATCTACATTCAAACAAAACCCCCTTGGTCTAGTAAGGAGCTACATAAATGATATCAAGAAACAAATGGAAAACTATGATATCCGATATTCTATTGGTCAAGAGAATATATGAGGTCTAACATGAGATAAATTAAAATAACAATGAACGCCATATCAAAAAGAAGTGAGGTAAAATAAACTTCACCCTTCCTTGAAAGAGGAAAGGATATAAATGACTGGTCGAGTACATATAATGATACTTGGTCTAAAAAAGTAAAATGAAATATTGTTTATTTTGAGCAAAGGAAACATCTGTCTCCTGGATGAACAAGAAAGACTGAAATTCAAGGAGGAAAAAATACATTTTTCTGGACCCACTTGCAGGACTTCAGGAAGAGAGAGATAAGCCAGTAGGTTCCACCAGCAACAAGTGCTCTCTGTTGGAGTTAGTCTGATGGATGAAACCTGACAATCTACCAAAAAAGAAAGTCTTCTTGGAAAAAGATGGCAAGATGGTTATATCATATGAAGATGATTTAATGGCAGTGTTAAAGACTTTCAGCTCCAAACTGCCGAGAAAATAAATGTATTTTTGAATTTAATATTTAAGCAGTTTAAAAACACAGATAGTTAAAACTTTGCACTGTTCTGCTCAATAATGGTAGGCAAGCAGTGATGTTCAAGAAATGTATTGCCATGTCTAGGCAAGGATGAAGAGATCATGATGGATGCCACCACTGTAATGGCATTGCTCCCTCCACCCCAACAGAGAATTACGCAGCTACATGAACACAGTAGAACACAGCCTCAGAGACCAAACACATAGTAAGAAATAAACCAAAATAAATACTTGATCCAAACTTCAGTAAAATATCTTAAACTGAAGCAAGGATACTTTCTGAGGTTTTGATAGTAGATAATTTAAATATTTTGGTTTGTGGAA
Source organism: Phaenicophaeus curvirostris (assembly GCF_032191515.1). Lineage (NCBI taxonomy): Eukaryota > Metazoa > Chordata > Aves > Cuculiformes > Cuculidae > Phaenicophaeus > Phaenicophaeus curvirostris. Next base: position 16,885,704 of record NC_091392.1, on the reverse strand, counting down.
TCTTTCATACTTGACAAATCAATGAGCATTCATATTAATCAGTTCTACAGATTTAAAACTTGTGTGTTTTGGGCATAACAAGCAATTTCTATTTTGAAAGAATTTACAAGATTTTTATGGCACTTATCTTTAAAAACCAACAATAGCAAAGCCCAAATTGAACCGAAAAAGTGGGATAATTAACTCATTAAAATGCAATTCAGGTTAAAGAATAAACCAAACTAAATACTTAACAGCCAAGAAGCTCTCACAACATAATCTTTGGAAGCAAGATGCATGTCTTCAATTTATCTACTTTACAAAGTTTTGCTACAGAATATAGTGACATATTTCAGCATCTTTCATAGATACAATTACAGAATACAAGAGTATTTATTTAAATGAGGATTTGGGAACCTCTCCAAATTTAACTTCCCTTCAACTTCAGCTGGCTTAAGTACAGATAATTTGGAGTATACATTCACTGCCTTACTTTACAAAGCCTAAGAAATTACTGATAAATCCTACGTTAAACTAGACAGAAAATACAATACCTTTGCTATCACATAGACTGAGAGATGGAAAACATTTCAGTGTCCAATGCTATTCTCTCTGAAGTCAACAGAAGAACTGCAACAAATTTTGAGGGACAGAATGCTGTTCTAACAACTCCAGACACTAACTGTTATCTATTGCACTAGGATATTTATAACAGCAGACTACTTAAGCATGCTGTCATCCCCCTGAAAATTCCCTGTTGCAGTTCATGAGAAAATGGGGTCTGCTCTGAGAATGACCAATCTGGAATTTAAGCTGGAGACAGCACATAATTTATCTTTCCACTTCAAAGAGAGGAAAATACACAGCTTATAGGGAAGGCATTATTTCAGTTTTGATGGGGGAGGGGAAGGAAAACAAAAAGTTTTTTCTGTGAAAACATCAGCAGCAGTCTCTGTTCTCCAATTCCTGGGAGAGGAGCAAAGCCATCCACCTTGATTCTGGATTTCTGCAGGAAACAGGAGAGCCCAGTACAGACTTGAAGGAATCCAACAATTCCACCTGTATTCCCATTCCATCCACATGAAGGAATGACTGTCCCACCAATCCTGACCTTCCTCTGGCAGTCCTATGCTGTTCCCAAACCACACTGCACACTGGGACTAGATAGAACTGCCTGTAAGCCTTGCAAAATGTCCTGTTCTTTCCCAAGTGCCACAAAGGAAGTAGAGCCTGAGCAAAAGCCCTCACATCAGGAGTGTAGGGATGCCTGTAGTCTATGCTGTGGCTAAGATTACATAACAACAAAATTAGTTCACCTTGTCTTTGAATTTATACTGCAATTAGAAGCATTTTTGTTTACAGTAGTTCAAAAATACCAGGGAAAAAAAAAATCAGTACGTGCATATCCTGAGTAGCATGTAAAATAGCAGAAGGCATAGGTCTGGAAATACAAGGAGAATCCATGTTTTCTTACCTTATCACTTTAGGACTCAAGGAAGCAAAAGTAAGCCTGATAAAAGCATCATCAGTCTTCGAGTAGAGGGCAAAAAGCAATTAAAGCATCTATCAAGGCCTTTACAGTTATTAGTAGGATTGGTCCCTCCTATCTGGAAAGCTAAATTCCTCTTCCTATTATATTTCTACCTTTACTACTTTTACATCTCTCTTTCATATCCAACATTGTAGCTCTATTCATACCTAGACCCCCTGAAATACCTCTTTACCAATGTTATCTCTCTCAATAACATTTTGGTTTATAGTAGGGTTTACAACTAAAACTAGAAATAAGAAGATAAAACTAACTAAACAAATTCCATCTTTAAAGTGTTTTCCATTTGGAAAGCAGCACTACTGATAGAGTTATAAATTATTAAATTAAAAATCATATGCAACAGAATAGCTTAGTGACAAGATAGTTGTGTAAAAATCTATAGAACTATTGCTTATCCCTTGACTAAAATCTTTGCACAAACTTTACCAGCTTTTATAGGTCCACTGCACTTATTATCCACATTATTAGGGTGAAAAGATCTGTATCATAGGTTAAGAATACAATTGGTATAAACACAACTGAAATCTGATAAGCAACTTGTGGGATTGCTTGAGGGTATTTCAGAAAACGGTTGGCAATACAGATTATTGTCTACATTAAGATATCTGTACTGGTTTTAAATAAACTATTTATCAAGAAGTGCACATAGAACAATCTGCCAAGTAACAAAATCTAGAAAACACTACAGATCTGCTGCACCTGCACACATATTGTGGTTACTTGGATTAAGGAAGAGTTTCTACATCATTTCAGCACAAAGAGACTAATCATCAAGTATCACATGCAGTGCTAGAGTTAGCACAGTAAAAAAACTTGAGAAGTTAGACATGTTGCAGAAATAGCAACAAAAATTATTCAAAATTAAAGAATTTAGCTACAGTGAAACATTCAAATAGCTCAGTCTTTCTGTTAATCAGACACATCTTACAAAGAAAAAATATTTTCCACTAGAAAAAAATGCCAGGTAATAACAGACATTAAATTGAATAATAGATGTTATAATGAGACAGATGAGGTAAAAGGACCCCAGACAGAATTAAAGAATTGTTTAAGATAGGAAAGTCTTGTTACGTGGGAGAAGAGACCAACACCTGCCTCACTAAAATCTCCTTTCAGGTAACTGTAAAGAGCAATAAGGTCTCCCTTCAGGCTCCTTTTCTCCAGGCTAAATAACCCTAGTTCCCTCATCTGCTCCTCACTTGTGCTCCAGAACACCCTTCACCAGCTTCGCTGCCCTTCTCTAAAGACGCTTCAGCACCTCAGTGTCTTTCCTGTAGTGACAGGCCCAAAACTGAACTCTGTATTCAAGGCACAGCATCATCAGTGACAAGTACAGGGGGACGATCACTGCCCTAATCCTGCTGGCCACACTATTTCTGATACAAGCAATGACCAAATTCAATTCAGAAATTTGTTGAAGATGAACAACCAAATAAAACCTGTAAGGATACCACCTCTTAGGACGGACTGGCAGCAGAAGTGATAGATCCCTTGTTTCTTAAAATTTTCTTATCAGATTTGGATACCATTCTACAAAAGACATTTCACTGAAACTACTTACTGACCTCATTAAACGAATAGCGAGCAACCCTTAACCCTCTATTAGAGGTCTGGATAGATGGTCTATGTATATGTTCAGGCATTACAGTATACGAAACTAAATAAACATTGCTACATAATGAGCAGGTGTAAAGAGACCGATCTGTGAAGATGTTACATCTCTTTACAAAACACAAATTACGTGCTTTTCCCACATTAACTACACCAATTCAGCTGAAAATTCTTAAGGCATTTAAAATATCTTCTCCTCTTTTTCCCCGATTAACTTCAACAAAAAATAGTTAAGAGTATATTGTTTAAACATCTACTTAAAAACGGCAATCAGAAGCTACCGAAGCATCAAGTAACAAAACGAAGAACAGGTAAAGAGTTTTTCTCTGATATCAATGCCCTTAAATAACAGACAGACAAGCAATTATTGAGGAAAACTAATTACCTCAACTAGAGATCAGAAACCTAAGGAGTTTTCTCTGGACAAACAGTAAGACAGAAAACATGAAAGAAGGATGAGCACTGAGAACTGGAGACTAGAAGCTAGTATTGGATTGAGTATTCAAGCAGATATGCAGTAAGAAGCCTGGAATTCAGGATCAAAGGGAGGCATCGATTAAGCACAATTAAATGTTTTTCTTTTCTGAAGAGACAGAAGGGAGTATTGACATTAACCCATGCTCTGAGTGAGTGTTCATTTTAGTACTGTAAATCATCATTAAGTGCTTGTTTTTGAAGAGCGAGAAGACTGAAGACATTAAATGTTTCTAAGTGGTAATGATGACTGAAGCATTTTTCTCTTATTATGATGAATCTCCGATGGCACTAAAACAAAAGATTGAAGAAAACACACACACAGAGGCATGTCCTAAAAACACTTATGAGGGTTATGGAGGTTTAAAAGAGTACTTACTTGGTATGTGTCCCATAACCTGATGGTACACCGTAATGGGACTTCTCTCATCAGCAAGTTATTCATCCAACGAAAAGCAAATTGCAAGTACTTCACCTCATGTTGATCCAAGTGCCTATGAACTTGTTCTGAAGATAGAATAAACAGACATTTTACTAAAACTTTTCTGAAGTCCATAAGTATCAAATGCACTGTTTAAAAAAATAAAATACTCCTCTGATCACAAGCAAATAAAGTGCGGTGGTACATGCAAATTCTTAGAACTGAATGAAAATCCCCAAAACATAACCAACTAGTTAAACATTACATTGGATTTATTTTTCTTCTCCAGATGGCTTGAAGAACTGCTCTCAGTTGTGCCATGGTACTCACTTAAAGATTAAGGTCAGAGCTTTACAATATACCACAAAAAAATACATAAGGTTATAAATTGAAATTATAAGAAATTAGTAAGGGTATATGTATCTAAGGTTACAAATTATTTGAACAAGACTACAAGAATGAATGTTTGGAAATAACATAAGGACTTCCAAAAATAAAGTCTTGGTAAGAGAAAACAAACGACAATATTAAATGAACAAGGCAAAGAACTATAGGAAAAGTACATGTTAAGGTTGCATTCATTTGACACAAAAAAAAGGGTGAGACTAATGTGTAGGAAATACAATGAGAAAATTTAACTAATTTACAGCTTAAAAAAGTCTTACTACAACAAAGAAATACAAATAATCATCAGTGCAAATCAAAGGTTTCTATAGCAGTACTCACACACACTATGATTATGGTAGTATGTTTACTATTTGCAAACTGTGATATCACTTGCATGGATTATTGCTAGAACTAATAGAATTAATTTACTCTATGGCTTACATAAACATAGCAGAATTTCATCCGAAAAAAATCACAGACATTCCGTTAACAGGTTTTAGCTAACATATATTAGCACTGTATAAATGACAACCGCTGCAGAAATGCTAATGTCATATCTTAGATAACTGTGTAACAAGAAGTCTTTGTTAAAGCCTAAATAAGACAGTCCTACTATCAGTCTTTATATTAATAGATTCTTGAGAGATCAAACTTGACCCACATTCACACTGGCATATTAACAGCTAAGACAATGAGTACATGCTGGCCTTCCAAATTTCACATTTCTCAAAGCCCTAAAAAGACACTGTAATAAAAAAAAGCCAAAAAATATCACCTCAACAGTATGGTAGCACTGTTAAAAGAAATATTACCCGAAGATTAAGGCAGCAGGAGTTAACTTACACTAAATTATAATATAGACTGAAATTACTCTAACCCTTTTCTTTCTTTTTTTAGATTCATAGAATCATAGAATAACCAGGTTGGAAGAGACCCTCAGGATCATCGAGTCCAACCATTCCTATCAAACACTAAACCATGCCCCTTAGCACCTCGTCCACCCGTGCCTTAAACACCTCCAGGGAAGGTGACTCAACCACCTCCCTGGGCAGCCTGTTCCAGTGCCCAATGACCCTTTCTGTGAAGAATTTTTTTCTAATCTCCGGCCTAAACCTCCCCTGGCAGAGCTTGAGGCCATTCCCTCTTGTCCTGTCCCCCGTCACTTGGGAGAAGAGGCCAGTACCCTCTTCTCTACAACCTCCTTTCAGGTAGTTATAGAGAGCAATGAGGTCTCCCCTCAGCCTCCTCTTCTCCAGGCTAAACAACCCCAGCTCTCTCAGCCATTCCTGTTCTCCAGCCCCTTCACCAGCTTTGTTGCTCTTCTCTGGAATCGCTCCAGAGCCTCAACATCCTTCTTGTAGCAAGGGGCCCAGAACTGAACACAGCATTCAAGGAGAGGTCTCACCAGTGCCGAGTACAGAGGGAGAATAACCTCCCTGGACCTGCTGGTCACGCCGTTTCTGATCCAAGCCAAGATGCCATTGGCCTTCTTGGCCACCTGGGCACACTGCTGGCTCATGTTCAGTCGGCTGTCAACCAACACCCCCAGGTCCCTCTCCTCCAGGCAGCTTTCTAGACAGACTTCTCCTAGTCTGTAGCACTGCATAGGGTTGTTGTGCCCCAAGTGCAGGACCCGGCATTTGGCCTTGTTAAACCTCATGCCATTGGACTCTGCCCAGCGGTCCAGCCTGTTCAGATCCCTTTGCAGAGCCTCCCGACCCTCCAGCAGATCGACACTTCCACCCAGCTTAGTGTCGTCCGCAAACTTGCTAAGGGTGCACTCGATGCCTTCATCCAGGTCATTGATAAAGACATTGAACAGGGCTGGACCCAGCACTGAGCCCTGGGGAACACCACTTGTCACTGGCCTCCAGCTGGACTTCACACCATTTACCACCACTCTCTGGGCCCGGCCAGCCAACCACTTTTCCACCCAGGAGAGTGTGCGCCTGTCCAGGCCAGAGGCTGACAGTTTCTCAAGCAGAATGCTGTGAGAAACTCTGTCAAAGGCTTTGCTGAAGTCCAGGAAGACCTCATCCAGCAGCCGAGTCACTTTTTCTCACAATACATTTCATGGCTATATGAGAGTGTCAGCTGACATGATACAGTTGTTTCAATATGGAAGAACATAGCAGAATTTTTTTAGAATTTAAAAACAATCAATATTGAGCTTTAAAAATAGGGCCAATCACAACACATTACACCAAAGCTCCACATATCTCAACATCCTGCATTCAACGGTGTGTAAAAATGAGTACCCATGGAAATGTATAACTCATTTCTCCATGGCACTTCCCAGCCTCCATCCAGCTGTGGTTAAAACACTCTTTGGTAGACCTGGTTTCTGTGTTCCTCAAGTCATGTCCTCCTGTTATATAAATTTTTAAAAATGTTTATGCACATCTTAAAACTATCTGTTACTTCTCCTGCAAACATTAAAGTATATGCTTCAGAGGCTGGAGCACCTCCCATAAAGGGACAGGCTGAGAGAGTTGGGCTTGTTCAGCCTGGAGAAGAGAAGGCTTCAAAGAGATCATAAAGCAACCTTCCAGTACCTGATAGGGCCTTACAAGAAAACTGGGGAAGGACTGTTCACAAAGGCTTGTAGTGACAGGACTAGGGGTAATGGGTATAAACTGGAGAGGGGCAGATTTAGACTAGATAGAAGGAAGAATTTCTTCACCATGAGAGTGGTGAGGTACTGGAACAGGTTGCCCAGGGAAGTTGTGGATGCCCCATCCCCGGAGGTGTTCAAGGCCAGGTTGGATGGGGCCTTGAGCAGCCTATTGTTGTGGGAGGTGTCCCTGCCCATGGCAGGGGGGTTGCAACTAGATGATCTTTAAGGTCCTTTCCACACCAAACTACTCTATTATTCTATAGAAAGATATGTGAATCTTTAAATTATTAATTTCATTTCTATGTACTAACTAGGTAATCAGATACTTCTGATAGACTGAACTGCTACTATGGAAAGTGATCTCATCAAGTCCTGGATAATCCTTCTCTTAGTCATGTGCACAGGAAAAGCACTACAACATTACCACTCTGTATCGTGCCTACATATTGTCAATATTTCTAAAATTATATGAGAATTTTGTGATAATAGCCTCAGCCTTCCAGTCCCAAGACCCTGTGACTAATCATCTTCCTTCCCCTGCAAACCAAATATCCTGCCCTTAACCTTCACACCCAGGCCTTCTGCAAAGTCATCCACTGCCCCAGCCGGAAGAAAGACAACAGTCAATATCAACACTAGTTGAGCTCTGAGCAACCTGTACAAGTGCAACGGGTATCTAGCTGGCGCTCCAAACAGAACAAGTATCTGTTTGGCTCACCCTGTGGACCTTCCTCAGCAACTGTGCTAATCAACAACACTTTTAAAAATAAATAAATAATTAAAAAATCAACAAATCAGCTTTATGTAAGTCATGGAATTCTGCACAGTGTAGACCTTCCTCCCTCTGTAACATGTTGATGAAGGAAGTCCTCAGCTTGAAAAGTTATGGGAAGAAGACAGATGTAGTAAGCATGTATGTTCAGCAACCTTAGAGAAATAGGCTTAAAAATGAAACAAAGTTGTTTATATGTACAAGTCCACTTTTTGAAGACAATATAAGCTTCAGAAGCCTCTAGATTTTCATTTTCCACACAGAGGCCTTGCATGCCTCTAACTTCTAAAAGCTTAGAATAAACTAGTCTAGTCTAGACTAGACCAGACCATTTTCAGTTGGAAAGGACCAAGAACAATCATCTAGTTGAACTGCCTGACCAGTTCAGGGCTGATCAAATGTTAAAGCATGTTATTAAGGACATTGTCCAAATGCCTCTGAAACACTGGAAGGCTTGGGTCATCAACCACTACTCTAGGAAGCCTTTTCCAGTGTTTGACCACTATCTTAGTAAAGAAATGCTTCCTAATATCCAGCCTAAATGCCCCTAATGCAAGCTTTGAACCATTCCCACGTGTCCCATTATTGGTTCCCAGGGAGACGAGATCAGCACATCCCTCTCAACTTCCCCTCCTCAGGAAATTGTAGAAAACAATGAGGCCTCCTTTTCTCCAAAGTAGACAAGCCCAAAGTCCTTAGCTGATCCTCACAGGACATTCCTTCCAGCTCTGTCACCAGGTTTGTTTCCCTCCTCTGGATGCAACTGAATGACCTTAACATCCTTCCTAAATTGTGGGGCCCAGAACTGCACACAATATACTCAAGGTGAGGTCACAGCAACACTGAATTTAGCAGGATAACAACCTCTTTTGAGTGGCTGGTCATGCTGTGTTCAATGCACCCCAGGATGTGGTTTGTCCTCCTGGCTGCCAGGGCACACTGCTGACTCGTTCTGAGCCTGCTGTCAACAAGCACACTCAGACCCCTTTCTGCCAGGCTGCTCTACAGCCACTCCTCTCCCAGTCTGTACTTGTGCCTGGCATTACTCAGTCCTAGATGCAAGCTCTGGCATTTGTTCTCGTTACATTTCCAAATGTTAAATAAATCGTTAATTGTTGCTCAATGCTCCAATCTATCTGGGTCCCTTTGCAAGGCCTCTCATCCCTCCAGAAAATCCACAGCACCTCCTAGCCTAGTATCATCATCAAACTTGCTAATGGTGTATTCACCTGCACCCAGATCATTGATAAATAAATTGAACAGAATTGGCCCTAGAATTCAAGCCTGAAGGACACCACCTGTGACCCATCACCAGCCAGTTGTAACCCCATTCACCACAGCCCTGTGAGCTCTGCCCTTCAGCCAGTTCTTCACCCCGCACACTGTTATTAGGTGAATCATTCAGGACAAGTACAGAATTACAGCCATGTGTCTGCCTTTGCTCTAGGCAAATTTAGCTACAAGTTAAATATACTGAAATGAGATACCAGCTTAAATTTACTTTTTAAATGTCACATTTAGACACCTATATTGCAGACTAATATAATTAGATAATCCACTACATCAAGCAGGACACAAAAAAAAGTCAGTTTTATTTCTAACTGAAGTTACTAACTCACACAGCAGAAACAAATTTCATTTGGTTGCTTGCAGCCATTGAAAGTAAGTAATGAAGAGCAATAAATTGTGCCAGTTGTGATATTTCAACTACAGTTAACAGACATAATGAATTTCTTGAAAGTTGCTTTCTACCCTAAACAAGTTGAAAAATAGACTACTAAACTCTGTGCATTACATACAGTTGATGCAAGACTGGAATAGAAGATGCATTGACTGAAAAAGCTAATTCTTCATACTTTGTAAGTAATCATGGGTACAGGCTATTTTGCTGATAAAGGTAATTTGGACAGTCATAATCTAAATTTAAATTTTCCATTTCAATGAAAATAAGTACGTGTGTGCAATGAATAAGCAAAATATATAATTACTGTCAGCTTTCAGACTTCAAGTATTTTATTAAAAATACTTCTACTGCAGTCTCTGGTAGTGAAATTATTTTAAAGTTTTTAAAAAAGATAGTTCTTTTATCAAAATTCAAAAGAAAGAAGGACTACATTTAATGTTTTGCAATACATTCAATAAATCTATATGTAAAGTTGTGGTGAACCAAGTCTTATGATTAAAGCGTAACATACATTATACAGATGCATTCCAAAGTAGCATTCCACCAAAAATGTGTATTTTGCACATAAAAAGCATTTGTAACTATAATTTTAACAAATAGGCTTATTGCATATATTTGTTTGCATGACCATATTTAGCCAGATGTTCCTTACGGAAGAAGGATCTGTACACATAAACAATTTATTGTCAATGTTTAATGTCAGCTTCTCACACTGTGTTACTGATTTCAGAATAAAGTTGTATGTGACTACAGAACCACAAACTAAAGCCACAGGTAAGGACAGAAATAACCTGTACTAAAGCATGACTGAAACATTATCCTGACTGGGAAATACTGTCAGAATGACTGCCTAGGAAAGTTGACATCTAAGCAAAGAGGAACTGCAAAATAGTATTAAAATCATGCATGAATGGCCAAATTACAGTGGCACAGCACGGTGCCATCACATCCATGTAATTGACTGCTTTAGAATATTAGTCTTCTGGTGCTGACCTTCAAATAATGATTCCTGTCAAACCTAGCAATCTTTTGTGACATTTGACTTCAGACTTAGTTTTGACAATTCTGAAATCTATTTAAGTATTTCATACCCTGGGCACTTCATTTTTAACTCCATCTATCAATACATTTTACAATTTATCAATATGTTACACACATTTCATTATACATATAAAAAGCACTCATTGTTAAAAATTATCTGAAATGCAGTTAAGCTAGGAATCTCTGATAAATAGGCTTTTTAGTTCAATGAAATGAAGAATGGTATTTATTTCTCATGAGGAGCCACACAATTCTGGAAAAGCTTACACTAACCAAGAGTAACTCCCTCTGGTACTAACCCAAAATGAACAGTAAAATAAGGAGCCAACCTTTGCCACAGAGGCTTATTGGCACTGCCATCTACATGCAGAGTGATGTTTGTGCATTGCTCCTTCACATATGAAAATGTGCCATAGAAATAAGCTAGAGCTCCTGTTTTCCAGTTGCCCTTTCAGCAGTATTTTCTTCTTTCTGGGCCATGCCAACAAAGGCAAGCATTACAGACTAATCATTCAGAGACTAACATAATGGAAGACAAGTCAAAGAAAGCAAACGGCATGAAGCACTGACATATTTTAGAAAACAATTTCCACATCTACTACAGTTGCGAATCTCCACTGTCTAGCTGTTTGTTAGTTAGCCACTTTGTTATTTTTAAAAAATGAAACAGCAAAGACATAGAGACATCATAGTCTCTGAAGTCGAAGATAATAACAGAGGCACTTATTGTAACGGGAAAGCATGATATGTAGAAGAACCATTCCTTCAAACCTTAAAATCCTTTCATCTCAAAATACATAAAGGTTTCCTGCAGAATTAACAAGAGAGTATGTCTTTCTTTTAATTCTCTAATGACACTTTTGGAAGGTTCCCTGTATGAAAATATGAATTTTTAAAGCAAACAAAGAAAAAATTTCTTTGGCAGGTAATAAACTTATGGAGGAACCTAGTGGAGACAGAATTACTATGTGTAACCGAGAGTTACTTCAGAATTGCTCAAGGTCTTCAGTCACTATTTTATTCATGGTTGTTTATCCTCAATTAACTCTTGCTGTTAAATAAAACTTAACACCTTTCCAAGCACATTTAAAAAACTGATTAATAGACGAATGCAATCCAAATTTCTCCTCCTGACTTCTCCACTACAAGAAAGATAAAAATACAGCAAGTTTTCAGCTGCAGAATTTGACAAGGGTAATAAAATCTGTTATTTTTCTAAGGAAGCATTGAATTTAAAATCCAGGCACCATTCATCCTATGTTAGGTCAAATGTAGTAAGAAATTATTATTTCTGACTTAATGCAAATTATTTAACAGTTAATGGTGATAATGAAGCTTCATAACATAGATTACAGCAAACCCGTATATTTTTAAAACATCCTATGACAAAGAGTCACAATATTACAATATTTGGCACTTCATTACCTTGTGACTGATCAGACTTCTCCCATATATCACCATGCAAGCATTTACCTTTTACTAGATACACCAGATTATTAGTTAAATTTTGCCAGATTATTAAAAGGATGAATTTTAAAAATGGAAGTCACATGGCTAATCTTAAATTCATTCACAGGGGATATGCTTACAAGCCTGGAATTTGTCTGACCATTCGATTACAACCAGTATTTTGCACTGCCATAAGCTGTTGAGAAGGCAATGGCATTTCTCTCCTTCTACAGTGTTGCAAGTTCTTGACTACAGAAAAGTTTGTATTGCCTAGTCCATTATGAGATGCAATGTACAATCTTATTGAGTAGTGTCAAGTAATATTTTTTTCCAGTTTCTTCATAATTCCATGACTGCTTAAGGTTTACCTCTGAGTTTGATAAAACTGGTTTTTGTAAGTACTGCCTGCAGGCTTCTAGATGTCTTCAGGGAACAAGTACTCCTTTGATTACATCAGTCCCAGTCATCCATGCTTGTCTTCCACCATTTTGCAGCACATTTTGCTCCCAAGCAGCAATTCATGCAACTGCATTAACTCAGTCGGAGACTCCACAAACAACATACCAACAAACAGCTCATGTGTACTATCCATTCAGTCTATGTAATAATAAAATGCTGAAATCTACTACACTTGAAACACTGTCATTTCCTTTAAATTATAGCTCTCATATACTGAATCTTGCTGTCCAAAAGGAAGAACTTTGTATCAATAAATTACTGCTTTCTTTTCTAGTACTTTACCCACCAAAGGCAAATTTTGTCATTTTGTTTTCTCTCTTCCTGAATCGTTTCTTCATTGTTCAAAGCCAGTGTGTTTATGGGAGACAAAAGTAAGAGTTTGGAGTAAAATCCCAACACCAAATATTGCCAGATGCAGATTAAAGCTTACAACTTCCCAATCTGAATTATGAAAGTCTGAACAAAAGTAATTCTGTCAAGACAACAGTTTAGCAATGACTTATTATTAGTTAGATAGAGTATTTTTGATTAATATACATTAATAACAAAAGAGGTTCCTGATGAGTCAAAAAGACATTCAAACGATCAGGTACATGCACTTGAAAACCAAATCTCATTATGATACATAATTCTTCTTCAAGTAATAGTAGGAATCTAAGTAAAATATTTACATGCTTATTATAACCTGTTCCAGAATTAGTTTGATTTTATTCCTGGCTAACATCATCCATTGTAAGAATTATAACAAAAACATTTTAATAACTTAATTGAAAAGTCCTGTACAAAATGAAAAGATGATTGGCACCAACCCAGAAATCTTGCTAAATTATATTCTCCTCATGGCCGACAATACAGAGACAATCATGTATTTGAATTTAGCTCACTAGATTTACAGCCAGCAGCTATGACTGATAAATAACTTCACACACATGATACAGCCAATATTCCAGTATGAAAAAGCCCAAGATGCTGATCTGAAAGAAAAAGAAAATGGTGGCAAGAGGGATGGGGGACAAGCTAGTTGCCTCAAGGAATCAAATGCAAGTAACAAAAATATACTATACTATACTATACTGTGCAAAACGGAGGAAACTATTGGGAATAACAGCTAGTAGAGATCAAGGAAGATTTACCGTTCTAGTGAAAAGTTAAAAATAAATCCTGTGTTTCCAGGTTGAATATCAAGTTTGAGTTCCAAGTGCAACAATCAGTGAGAAACACATTTGACAAGATACTTCTACTTCCAGGCAGTATTCACTTGGCTTTTGCAGTTCTAAATCCTAACTGTCTGCATTCATAACAGGGTTTATGCCTAACACTTTTTAAATTCCACATCAAGTTAAACCTCCTATTTAAAAGTTAAACGCTTACAGAGGTCAGGAATTCACAAGTTATTTTACAATCACTCTCAACTCTTGCTAAAATCTCTGAACTTTGTAACAGCATACAAATATAATCTCCATGGTAAAACACTAAAATATTATATAAAAGAGATGTTAAATAATTATAATGTTCAGTGAGCATCACTTAAGAATGGATTAAAGTATAATGCAGTAATTACAACCATAAAATCAGCTAAAAAAAACTACTAGTGAGCTAAATTAGATGGCTTTGTTAAAATGAAAAACAGCTTTGTGGCACAAATTAATTAAAACTATTATGAAATGCTTACAAGATTTTTAATCACTTCAGCACCAAGCTGGCATATAAAGATGAAACAACAGAGAAGGACTTTATTAATCACTGATATTCAACAGCAGCAGTAAGGTCTAAATAAATTCTATTTCCATTCACAATTCAAAATGCTTCTGCGTGGTTAAAAAATACCAGTCTTTTCGACTATTACAATTAAAGCTCTTATTTTCGATATACTTCAACACAATCCTACTTCAAATTTATGTGTCAATAAAATACTTTACAATACAACTAAACATGAACATGATTTTGTACATACAATTAAGCATTTTTTAACCATACTTTAAAAAAAATCATTACCAGATTGAATATGTAACAAAGATTGATCAAATGTCACCTATTACCACAGATTCATCATCAGTTCACTACATGAACACCTAAGATTAAAATTAAAACCCAAATTAGTTAATCTATATCTATCATGGTATGTTGAATGGATCATTTGTTCTGCGAGTTCTTATTAAATAACAGTAAGTTGTTCAGTAAGAAAACATATTCGTCTTAATTAGTCGATATTTTGCCTTTTTGAGATTCAGATTTTCCTAAACAAAGAAGTAAAACAATTTTTCTCTGCAATTTAATATGTTCAGTCAGCACGGATATTGAACTTCCTTTAGAAACCATGGAAGCATCAAAACTATTCAATAGTTATCTCTAATTACTTCCTAGGCTTAACTCATATAAAATTAAGCTCCAGGTAGAACCCTGAAACATGCTTAACTGGATGCAGGGGGACAATAACGACAAAGGATGAAGGTAAGGCTGATGTACTTAATACCTTCTTTGCCTTAGTCGTTATTAGTAAAGTAAGATGTAATTGAATGCACCCTTAGTAAATTCACAGATGACACTAAGCTAGGAGGAAGTGTCAATCTGCTTGAGGGGAGGGAGGCTCTGCAAAGGGATCTGGACAGGCTGGATTGATGGTCTGAGGCCAATGGGATGAGGTTTAACAAGGCCAAGTGTAGAGTCTGCATTTGGGACACAAAAGCCCCATGCAGCATTACAGGCTTGAGGAAGAGTGACTAGAAAGCTGCCTGGCAGAGAAAGATCTGGGGGAGGTGGTGGACAGCTGGCTGAATATGAGTCAGTGGCGTGCTCAGGTGGCCAAGAAGGCCCATGGCATCTTCACAGAATCACAGAATAACCAGGTTGGAAGAGACCCACCGGATCATCGAGTCCAACCGTTCCCATCAAACACTAAACCAGAAACCTTCAACCCTCATTCTTCCAGGGGATGACAGGCATTCAGACCTGCCTGGGATCAGGCCTGATCTCCAGTGCTTGGCCTGCATCAGAAAGAGTGGCCAGCAGGACCAGAGAAGTGAACCTGTACTTTGCATTGGTGAGGCTGTACATCAAATACTGAGTTCAGTTTTGGGCCCCTCAATATAAGGACATTGAGGAGCTAGAGCGTGTACAGAGAAGAGCAACAAAACTGGTGAAGGGGATGGAGAACAAGCCTTAAGAGAGGCAGCTGATGGAACTGGGGCTGTTTAGCCTGCAGAAAAGGAGGCTGAGGGGAGACCTTATCACTGTCTAAAACTACCTGAATGGAAGCTGTAGCAAGGTGAGCGCTGGTCTCTTCTCCCAAGTGACAGGCAATAGGACAAGAGGAAATGTCCTCAAGTTGCACCATAGGAGGTTCAGATTAGACATCAGGAAAAAATTCTTCATTGAAAGACTTATCAGACACTAGAAGAGGCTGCCAGAGAGGTGGCTCAGTCACCATCCCTGGAAGTATTTAAAAGATGGTTAGATGAATTGCACAGGGAAACAATTTAGTAGTGGACAGGTATGGTTGGACTCTATGATCTCAAAGGTCTTTTCCAACCAAGTGATTCTATGATTCTATGAAACATTTCTTTGAAGCACTGGATAGTTCTATGGGAAGAGGCATCTTTATCTCCTGGGACAAGAATCTGCTGAATGCTAAACAGCAATGCAATGTTCAGAGCAGTAATGGTAGGAATTCCAAGTGACGTCTGGACTTTTAAAACTTTAGCAGCCCAGAAAAAACATGCAGTTCTTAATTCAGACATTAGAAGGGACAGTTCCACCAGCACTAATCCTATTTTAATGAAGGATGTTTTATAAGCATCTCCAATTAAATACGGACCAGTAACATGACACATAAATATTAAGCATTAGATCAACCAACGTTTTAGATACATCTACAGCGAATATTTCAAAGCATGAGGAGTACATAGAATGGTGCAATTAAATACATTCTTTAACTGTGGACAAAAAAATTATTTATAACAATGAACATTTTTTAATTGACTATGTTTCATGAAGAACCTGATCTGCAAGTATATACATACATATCTCATATATATACAATCTCATATACAAGAGATTGATAGTTTAAACTTCTGTGTGCAAGCATATGAAAAATATATGCAAAGTAATAATTTCAGGCCATGACATGAAGGTATTTTATCACAAGTCCTCATTAGTGGCATTATTTACAGAACTCGGACAATTGAAGACATTTGTAACCCAAGACAGAAATAAGTCAATAACACGTCATTAGCAGAGGCAAGATTAATTTGTTCAAAACATTAAAACAAAATGCATTATCTAATTTTTATTTTATTTTAAATGAATAAAACAAACACATTTACATGATGGAAGCAATAAAAAAAAGTAGGATTTGTAAAATCCTTAATATGACATGGTTTCAAAGGGTGAAAGAACATTTTAACTTCACCTGGCACAAGAAAAATTATTTCACCAAACAAAATCATGTAGTATTTAATAAAACAACCATTCTTTATAATATCTCATGTAACAACTACAATGTTGCACTAAAAAAAAAATCTTTCTTTCTTCCTTTTAAAAAATCTAATTTTTTTTGTACAATACTAAAATGGAAATAAACTAAAAAATTTTAAATGAACTACCTTACGGGAAAGTGCAAATGCAGCACTCAATGTTCTTAGGCATTTTTACACTACTTCTGTTTTTAAAAGAAGGGGGGAAAATATATACAGCAACAGTAAGAACTTTCTTCTGCATTTTTATTTTTCCATTTCTTGTTACTAAAATTCAAGGGCCAATTCTACAGGAAAAATGGTGATTATCAGTGCAAGAATAGTGCTGGAACACTAATAACAAAGCATTTATATAACTACAAGAAAACATAAGCACAGATCAGGGTGTGCAGAACACAGATGCAAACACAAGGATTTTTTCTATAAAAGATGTAGAAAAGAACCTTCCCAAACTTACCCGCACAGCAGATGCAGAATATTTTTACTAAAATGATATGTCAATACTGCTTTTATAGTTTATTGTAATGCTAATGCAAAGCTGACATAAATACAAATAAATTCATAGTAAGCTATATTTTTTTTTCTAAAACTAATTTAGAAAAAATGCCACACTATTTAAGACCATAATACTTATATCTACAAATATTCAGCCTTCTCCAAATGGCTACCTCAAACTCTAATGTAATTACCAGACATCTTAGGGTAAACTGAAGAAGCTAATACTCACACAAGAATGAAACTAGCCAAATGCTAAACATTTAAGTTCTGGAAATACAAATTCTGAATTAATTTTGGCACTCCTATATCACTTTTTTTTGCTTTCAAGCCTAAATGAAGCATGCCACATGAGCATGAACTCTTACAAACCATGAGAGATGGTACATGATTTAGAGCAGAAAAGCTCTACTGACATTACAGGAAACGGAAATTATAATTAGTTATAACAGATTCCTTACATTATTGAGCTATCTATTGATCGTCCCTCTCAATACTTTTATATAATTCCTAGAACAATCTGAATGATGATGACAAGGAGATAAATGAGACTGAATAATGTTTTATCTTCAAATTCCATCTGGTCTATAACAACGTTCTATTAACAAACTCAGAAATTCCATTAAACACACGATTCATCAAAATTATTTTCTGGAGTTTAAACAGACTTAGATTATGACTAAATTAACAGAGCAGCTTGGCTGTTTGAAGTCTACTGTAATGTTCTGCAGCATGCACACAAGGACAGTTACACTGAGAAGAGTTGTGATCCACAAGGCTGGGCTAATGAAGGTTGTTTGAATCACTAACATAATGTATTAACATTTTTCATATGCTGGTAATCCATTACTATTAGCAACCAAGCTGTCCAAGGTTCATCCACTCACACAGCTACTTATTAGGTTAAGAACCTCTTCACCATGCAGTTACCCAGCATCAAGAAAATCATGTGACACAGTAGCAACAGGAATATTATTTTCTTCCACAATAACCTTAATCAGCAGTTAGGATATTTACAGTAAATATAGATTGCAAGACTTTTTTTAAAAACAAGACAAGCTTACTAAATACACATCAACCCTTTTGCTACAGCACAGCAGACCAAGTACAAAGATAGAAAGACAAAAGAAAAAAGAAATGGAGAGGAGTAAAGCACAATAATATATAATTTAAGCCAACTATGTTGTGACTCTATCAAGAAAGCAGGATCCCTTATCTCAGACATCCAAAAGTTTATGAAATGGCAGCAGTACGCATCCATCATTGCCTACCTAACAAAATTTATTTTCATCTTATATACACTTTTGTGTATTTTTTATGGCAGGAGAAAGTAACTGAGTGTACAGTCTTCTAGACAACAAGAAACAGCCCTAAAAGTACTGAAAAATGTGTTCTTTTACTGTTCCAACTTTTAACTGGACCACTGTATTATAAGGGTCATGATCAGCAGTACCAAGTCCAACAGACAGCTAATTGCTAACGGCATCCCTCAGCAGTCAATATCAGGGCCAATAGTGTGCAACACCTTTATTAACAACAAACAATTGCATGGAGTGGACTCTGGTTTTGGATGATACCAGGTTGGGCGAAGCGGTTGACATGGTCAAAGTCAGTGCTGCTATTTGGAGGGACATTGGCAGGCTGAAGGAATGGCTTATAGGAACCTCCCAGAAGAGGCAGATGTCCTGTATCTGGGATGGAATAGTCTCATTCAACAGCAATGACCAGGCACCAGCTGGCTGGAAAGCAGTTCTGCCAAGAAGGACTTGAGGGTCCTGGTGTACAAGTGGCTACACCCAAGTCAGCAGTGTGCCCTTGCAGAAAAGAAGCTAACTGTATATTGGGCTTTCTAAGCAAGAGAGAAGCCACTGGGTCAGGAGAAGTAATGTTTGCTCTGCATTCACAACTTTTGAGACTATATCTGCAGCATTAAAGCCAGTTCTGGGACACTGGCATACAAGAGCAAATCCAGTGGAGGGCAATAAAGGTAGCTTGAAAGATGAAGCACTTCACACATGAAAGGAGGCTAAAAGAACTGGATTTGTTCAGACTTAAAAAGCGAAGTCTATGAACAGCTACAGCTACCTAATGAGAGGACGTGAAGAAGATGAAGCCAGATTCTTCTCGGAACTACACAGAGATAAAATAAAAGCCAGTGGACATGAGTTCCATAAACAAAAATTCTAATTATTTATATAAGAAAAAAAAAAATAATCACTGCAACAGTAGTCAAACCCTTGAACAGTCTTACCCATATAGGCTGCCGAATCTCTATGCCTGGAGTTACTCAAAACTCAACAGGGCAAGGCTACAAAGTCTGATCCAAGCTGGCTCTGCCCCATAGACAAAGAGGCGAGAGCAGAGGTTTGAAATATTGACTTCCAAGGACTCCAGTTAACCTAAATTAGTTCTAGCTTTCCATAATGTCAATTACATCCAAATCTTACTGGCCTCCTTTTCAAACAGCAACAACAGCTTTTTAAAATACTTCATAATTTCAACAATGAAAAAATTTATAATGAAATTTTCCTTCGCTCTGAGGCATTATTATGCCCAATATTTAAGTTTCCTTTAACATCTTTTCTACATACACTACAGGTATGTCATATGGACAACACACTGTAAAGTAAACCTGCAATAATTCCTTAAAGATTTTACTTCGCTTTTTCCAACTATACTGCTCAAAACAAGGAAATCATCCTCTACTACTCAACCATGCAAATGATCTAAAACTAAGATTAATCTAAGATGTCACTTTCTAAGTATTTAGGACAGTATGAACAACACTAGCAAACACTAATGTCTACTAAATACTACCAGAAAAAAATTCCAGTCTAGAAAAGGTACTGTTCAGTACTCATCTACATTTTTTAAAAATCTTGGCAGTTCTCAGTCACAGACATTGATCAAAATCTGCCATACTGTAGAGCTCAAAGTAAAATATATGTTGTACGGGTTGCCTCCTATACTAAATACTATATAATTTAGATCAAAAAACACTGAAGAAAAAAAATGGATCCACATTTAGAAAGACAAACAAACACAGCTTTTTCATGCAGGACTATTTAAAAAATGTCATATTACTTTTAGTCCTATAAAAACCTCACAAATTTATTTCAAATCCTATAAAAATCAGGAACCTGCACTTTACTTTCAGTTAAAAAGCCTGGTAAGGGGCAATTTAAGTAAATACTTGTCTTTGCTACAGTTCTCTCTTCTTTTTAATTTAGTGTAAAGCCTTAAAAATAATTCTGCCCAAACCTAACCACTGAGAAAAGTTAAACTACATCTGCAAAGTGCTGAAGGTACAAATAAGACTACAAAATTTCTTTCCTTCTCAGAAACTAAACAATAAAACATTGTATTATACTTAACATTTTTATTTTTCATTTTAAAAAACTTCCCTAAAAAAATTGTTTATATAAAAATTCATTGACCGTGTTCAGGAAATCTACTTATAGGTGTTTCATTATGCACTTTATTTAATATGCACTCATTTGCTTCTATAAATAATTGAAAAGTAAACATCAAATTGATATAACTACAAAATAACAAGTCAATATTGCAAGCAGTTAAATTGTTAAAGTCATAAAATACAGTACTTGAAAAATAGTTTTAATATCAATATTCAGCAACCCTCTATGCAGAGGTATCCTCTTCAGTTTTTCATATTAATTTACATTTTAAACAGAAAGATGCAATAAAAAAAGTTTTACATACATTTACATTGACTGTGTAACCTTACATAAAGATTTTTCTCCTGCTTTCAGTTTTTGATGATTAAAAATACTGTAACGTCCTAAAAGGGCACAAAGAGCATTATCAAATATTTGGGATGTAAATACATACAGGACAAACCAAAATCTGTTATGGTAAGCACTGGCACAAGAAAAAAAATCATAGTATGTGTAATGAAAAGATAGAATTAATCTTTCCAAGAAGATTATCAAATATTAAGCTACACAAAAAATATTTTTCTATCTCATCATTGACACAGTAGTGTTGCAAATATATGCCTGGTTCTGCTTGGCAACGTTTTGTTAATACTTTGTTCATTAATTTAACAAACTATCAAGAGAGTATGTTTAGAATGGGCAAGCATTATCTCTTGCATTTCATTTAATTAAACTCTGTTCTAGCAATATGACAGTCAGCATTTCATGAAGGGAATTATTTTAAGGGTGAAGGTAGAAAATATTTCAAAGTGCCCTGCTAAAACATGAAAGCACAATCTAAAATTACCCCTGCACACACTGTAATTTATCTATAATATTAAAGATGTTATTTCCAGAGTTCATAATTAATTGGATTCCGCAGAGAAATTATTCAGGCATTCCAGATAGCAAAATGATGCACAGAGGCACAAAACATAGTGCCGAAGGACAGCCATAAACAACCACTGTGGCTCGCCCGAATTACAATCACCGAGCTCAATGTGAAATGAATACTGGCTGCCTTTTGTATGTGGTCATTACTCTGCTGCAAAAAAAATTGCCATTGAATTTTTATTATATTGCCTTAATAAAAAGTAATGAAAGTGGCTCATGCTCTAGTGGCTTTCTTTAAATGATACACAACAGTGAACTTGCAAATGCCAGTTTGCCACAAACTGACTGACTGTGACACCTCAGCTGAGGAAGGCAATGCTACCCCACCACTGCACGTAAGTGCTTGATATTGGCTTGACTTCTTGCAGAGTTTAACAAAACACTTTCAATGAAACACTGGTTAGAAATTAAGTTAGCTTTTAAGACTTACCGTCGATCCGACTAACAAGTTCTTCCAACATTTTCACTTTCTTTTGAATTCCTGGCTGTGCAAACGTGTAGTTATCCTGAAGAAGAGACCACATAGGTTTGTGAAGAAAACAAAACAAAACAAACACACACACCCCTGCCGAAATAAATGTTTCTTTTCCTTCAATTACTTATCTCAACCCATTTTTCTACATTTTCTTAAGGTGTTTGTGTTTTCTTTTTACATATCCTAGGTCTGCCTCTACAGTTCAGTACTGAATCATCACACTGCACTGTGCTACTTGGAGTCCCTGTCTCTAATGGTATATCCTGTAGCTATTGCTGCATGAATTGCTCTCTCCTTGCTAACTTAATGCCCCTGAAGTTACATCTTTATTGCAGAAGTCCAAGTAGCTTTAAAAGGCTGTCATCTTGAATGCCAAAATGTGTTACACTAGAGATTTTTTTAGGGCAATTTTTCTTCTCATAAACTTACAATATTATCACAAATTATGTAGGAAATATGAAAATTTAGACTGTAATCAGTGACAGCGTAAGAATTTGATCTTTAGAAGTTCAGAATAATACCTTCCAGCAGCATAAGAAATCAAAAGTCTATTTCAAAGAAGTTATGACTGTTCTGAACTCAAGGTTGCAGTTAATATCGTGAATCAAAATCTAACACACAAGTTATATAGCTAAAGTGGCAAGGTATTTGGATGTATTTGTTTGAATGTATTAACTCTAACTTGATTTTTTATTTTTAGATTGTAGCTCTATAATACAGGCTACAGTTTGAAATAATGAGAAAGAGAAACTATCTCCAGTTATAGCCCCAAAGTGATCAATCTTTTTAAATAAAGGCATTATTTAAATACACAGTAAACATTTCTGAATATTTAGTCAACAACCCCGTCACTCAACTTATTTTGTTATGGTTTTCTATACAGAAAGTCAAAAAAAGAAAATTATCAATATACGCTTTAAAAGAAAGTTGCTACATAGAATTGTTTTAATGTAACCACAGAGAAAACACACAAGGTAAAGGATATTTTGTCTCAATTGCTATTGTTTGAATAATTCCTTTATGAAAATCAATTAGAAAGCCAAGCAGCTATCCCAAAAGTCATCATAAAAATAAAAATCCACTGCTGCTGGAAAATTAGTTTTTCTTAATTTAACTTTGTATTAAAAGGGATTAATTTCAGTTAATTTTTTTGTATCTTGAGGTATACTTTGCTTGTTAAAAAGGCCATTTTGACTTTCCTGACCATATTTACATTTTTTATTTTCATTTGTTTTATGAAATTGAATTGCAATTTAATCTTCAAATTCCATAAAACTGCCATAAAGTATGAAACCCAGAAGTTCACAAGGGAAAAGTATACACGAATAATTCTGTTGGTTACAGTACATCAGCCAACAAAAGTGATTTACAGTATCAAAAAGTCTATAACATGCTCAGATCACTTGTGACTGCCCACAGTAGCAGCTATCTAAAAACTTAGAGCTAAGTTCTCCACTGGCCTAGCCGTAGCACTTTCACAGTGCCTGATATTAGAAGTCCATATATAAACCAAAACAGTGTTGATGAGGAAGCAAGGATAATTCTCTGAATTTTGGAATTTCCCACAGAAATCACCAAGTAAATATCTTCGGTAGAGCAACAAAGCAGCAGAACTGAAAGAATGCAAAGTCTCACACAGAATTCCAATCTACAATAATTTTGTTTTGGAGACAGAGGAACTACTCCATGCACTGGGGCAGTACCTTTTGTACAAGTATGATATAATCCTGTATTAGTCACGTATCATATCCAGGATATAGCATCCTCAGGAAACTGTATATTCCTTTCCTTTACAGAAATTACATTAACAATGAAAACTTGATTTTTTTTTTCCAAAATATTTATATGCTGTTCTAGTTACTTAAAGAAACTGATATTTCTGGAAGTAGGACTGTACTCAAAATACAGCTATATGGTACTCTATTATTTAATCTGTAACAGAGCTACTGTATCTTCACATATTTAACACTGAAAGCCAACACAGAGCTGAAACACTACTACTTCAATCATTAGTCTCTCTCCAGCTATCGCAGCTCCCAGCTGTGAGCTATGAATCTGAAACTGCTTTCTTTCTCAAAGCATCATTTACTACGTACACACCTGAAAAAACAACCCAAAACTGCCCTTCTGGATCTGAAAACAGACAAGTTGGCTCTTCACTATGTTTGATCTTTTATCTATTCATTTATTTTTCTGTTCATTATTTCAGCTGCAGTGAATACACCTGAGAGTCACTCTTCTACTTGCACGGACTCATCTAAGTGGGAATATCTCTGTTGGCTCCCCCAGTCCTCTCCTCTAATTAAACTCTGCTGTACCTGTTCCCTTCTCTGACACTTGTAATTGAATTCACAGAGTTTGCAAAACTGTGAGAAGGACATCACAAACATAAAAAGTATTCTCTTATCTCCTCTTCATGCTCCTTTTGTGCTCACAGGCAGAGAAAAAAGCTAGCAACACAGTTGAAAAAAAAAAAAAGCATGTTGAATCCATGAAACTCATTACAGAAGTAGTGGTTTAGATTTCGTTTTCTCTATCACACAACTTAATTGGAAATACCAGCTTTGAAATTGGACTTAACTTTACCCCCAACTCCTCTACCTCCTTCCCCACAAGCAGCACAGGTAGATAGGGAAGGGGGGTTGTGGTCAGTTCATAACACTTCATCTCTGCTACTCCCATGGGCCATTTATCATAGAATCATAGAATAAACAGGTTGGAAGAGACCCTCAGGATCATCGAGTCCAACCATTCCTATCAAACACTAAACCACGTCCCTCAGCACCTCGTCCACCCGTGCCTTAAACACCTCCAGGGAAGGTGACTCAACCACCTCCCTGGGCAGCCTATTCCAGTGACCAATGACCCTTTCTGTGAAGAATTTTTTCCTAATGTCCAGCCTAAACCTCCCCTGGCGCAGCTTGAGGCCATTCACTCTTGTCACACAACCCCAGCTCTCTCAGCCGCTCCTCGTAAGACCCGTTCTCCAGCCCCCTCACCAGCTTTGTTGCTCTTCTCTGGACTCGTTCCAGAGCCTCTACCTCCTTCTTGTGGTGAGGGGCCCAGAACTGAACACAGGATTCGAGGAGCGGTCTCACCAGTGCCGAGTACAGAGGGAGAATAACCTCCCTGGACCTGCTGGTCACGCCGTTTCTGATACAAGCCAAGATGCCATTGGCCTTCTTGGCCACCTGGGCACACTGCTGGCTCATGTTCAGTCGCTGTCAACCAACACCCGCAGGTCCCTCTCCTCTAGGCAGCTTTCTAGACAGATTTCTCCTAGTCTGTAGCACTGCATAGGGTTGTTGTGCTCCAAGTGCAGGACCCGGCATTTGGCCTTCTTAAACCTCATGCCATTGGACTCAGCCCAGCGGTCCAGCCTGTTCAGATCCCTTTGCAGAGCCTCCCTACCCTCCAGCAGATCGACACTTCCACCCAGCTTAGTGTCGTCCGCAAACTTGCTAAGGGTGCACTCGATGCCTTCATCCAGGTCATTGATAAAGACATTGAACAGGGCTGGACCCAGCACTGAGCCCTGGGGAACACCACTTGTCACTGGCCTCCAGCTGGATTTCACACCATTTCCCACCACTCTCTGGGCCCGGCCAGCCAACCACTTTTCCACCCAGGAGAGTGTGCGCCTGTCCAGGCCAGAGGCTGACAGTTTACAAAGCAGAATGCTGTGAGAAACTCTGTCAAAGGCTTTGCTGAAGTCCAGGAAGACCACATCCACAGCCTTTCCCTCATCCAGCAGCCGCGTCACTTGGTCATAGAAGGCTATCAGGTTAGTTTGGCAAGACCTGCCTTTTGTGAACCCATGTTGACTGGGCCTGATCACCCAGTTCTGTTGCATGTGCTTCATGATAGCACTCAAGATCACCTGTTCCATGACTTTCCCTGGCACTGAGGTCAGACTGACAGGCCTGTAGTTCCCTGGATCCTCCTTGCCAGAAAAGCCTGCTCCTGCCAGAAAAGCCTGCTCCTGAGTGTGCTCCTCTCAGCAAGCCACAGTTCTTGCCACGAACTTGCTCCAGTATGGGCTCTCCACAAGCTCCAGGGTCCATCAAGGCATTTTCACCTTCTCTGGTGTTGGGTCCCTCCACTACCTGCAAATGGATATCACCATACTGTTAACTTCCACGGGCAGTCATCACCAAAGGCTGAAAAGGAATCTCTGCTCCTTGGTCACCTTCTCCCCTTCCTTCTCCACTGACTTTGGTGTCTATAAGGTTGCTTCTCCCACTTTTTTTCACTCCTCTCACAGCTGCTATGCAGATTTATTTTTTTTTACCCTTTCTTATATATGTTATCACAGAGGCAACACTAGTGTCACTTATGGGCTCAGCTTTGGTTAGCAACAGGTCCATCTTTGAGCTGTCTGGAAATGGCTGTCAGACATGGGTTTTTTCTCACAGAAGACACCTCTGCAGGTCCCCTGCTACCAAAATCTTGCCCCATAAACCTAATTCAAGTTCTCTGATAACTTTTGCAGAAAAAAAGTGTTCCAAAATTCAGCTCTCCTGCCTACTCCCCCTCACAGTTGTGGGTCCTCAAAGGAGCATTTTGTTACTCATCTGGCAAATTTTGTTATATTTCCTCATCTATTTCTTGGGTAACTTTGTTCATGAATATTAAGACAACAACAAATACTGAATAAGCCACAAGTAACTGAGAACAGGATTGTCTTGCTCAACAAATCTTCAGCAAACAGTTAACAAAAAATGCCTTATATTTCTAACCACTGCTCTTGATGCTTTCTAGTAAGTACTCATGTGATAAAGTATGCATGAACACACAACAGAATCTATGATTAACATAAAAAAATTACGGACTGCTGTGCAACATCTAAATTCCTTGTTGTTCTGCTCAGATAGCTTCCAACATACTTTAAGTGAACTATGCTAACCTACTTCACAGCTGAATGGTTATAATATGTAGTTCAGACTCCGACACATAATTAGTTTCACCTTAGAGTACAGAAGGTTAAGATTTTATAATGTCACAAAGGCTCAAAATTTGCTTCAATCTCAAATCTTTGTGTTCATAGTCTGTATTTATTCTGTAGAACCTAGTATAACCACCTCACTGTCCTGCAACTACAGCTAGGTCTGGCTGGATGACTTCTTCAAAAATAATAACTATAATTTAAAATAAAATATTTCCATTATAGCCCTCACTAAACACGAAAAAATGTGTTTCATATTTCCTTACTTTTTTTTTAAGATTAGAGAAATTCTAACAAAGAAACTTGATTAGAAATTGAAAATAAATAAAAAATGCACAGAACAAATTTACCTGGGACATTCCTCCCATACTCACAAAAAGGCAGAGAGAGATCATGGTTTCTAAAAGCACTGTTTAACCACTAGGTTATCAAGTTCTATCCATTTGCCAGTTCTAATCCAAATGCTGACAGTAAGATATAACTCAGAGAGCTATTTACCCTGGAAAGTAAGTCCTAAAGTAACCTTTTCTGTGGATACGCTGAGAAAGTAACATGGAATGAACTAAAGACAGTCCTATTTGCACGCTTAATATTCTCCAAATGTTGGAGTATCTACACCATATATGACAAGCATTTTTTATTTGTCTGTCAGGAATACAATAACAAAGTAGATTCTAGTATTTTCAACCACACCTATCAATGAGATTCAAATTGGTCATTCTGATGCATTGTAACAAATATACTCCATTTCTAATCACCATACGTAGCCACAGTACCAACAGCTGTCTATTTAAAATATTACTAATTTAGGGAGTGGTATTAAAAATACAGATGCTTTACAAGCATTTATCAAACGAACTTCCAAAGGAACTGTTCAATAACTCCTACATATCTCCATGTTATTTTAATTTTAAATCTCTTCTAGAATAGGACAGGTACTTCGTAACAATGAGTTCATAATAAATCTAAAAATCTTTTTTTCCTGACTTCTTTAGTTATTTCAATTACACGCAGAAAAAGGAAAGTAAATAGCATTTCTGAATTAAGTATAAGTAATATATATACACATATCCTTCTGTATCTATAAATACACATATATATACACTTTATATATTTACATGCACACACAAAGGAAAACATATTATATTACTTTTTCTACTCATACCTTACTGTAAAGCCTGACTATGCTTCTTTCTTTGCCTTAAATATTTTGTCTAAAGGTGGACCATTTGTGTGCTCATTTTGCGGCGCTGGCAACGAACAGCGGAGGCGGTGCAGCAGCAGAGCTCCCCGCAGATGGAGCCTGGGTTATGGCCCGGGTTCAGCATTGGGGCAGTGCAGGAGCAAGCACCGCTCTCCCTTGCTTGGCTGAGCTCAAGGTCTGGAGCTTCTGCCACAGGGGGAGGCGATGCCATGGTGGGTGCTGCCACGTGGCAAGAGCAGCCCGACATGCACTGGGGGGGTCGGACGGGCCTTATAAAAGAACTCGCAAGGAGCCACGGGGTGGCTTTCAGTCCCACGCTCTCACTCTCTCTCTCACCCATCACTTCAATCGGACCAGCCTGGGCCCCACAGACCGGAAGAAGCAGATGCTATGACCACGCATGTCCAATAACTGCTGCTGCCATTGATGTGGACATTTCTTTCCTTCTCTTTCTCTCTCCTTCTCTCTGTCTCCCTCCTGTTACCTTACAGTGCACGTGTTGGATTGGATCCAAGTGACCTCGGCTGCGTTCGGGGAACAGATTGTGCTCTGAACAGCTTGGGATTTGTTCCTGTAACTTTGGGAAGTCGCACCCCTATGTCTCGTCTGTGCACCCCAGTATTTTCGTCTGTTTATGTTTGCCAGAGCCAGAATAAATATTGCTTTTGATTGCTTTTGACTCTCACACCCTGAGAGTGACCTTGTTGGCCTCCAGATCACTGGACGGATAAATGACTCCCTCAGTCATACCTGGAGGCAAGCGTGTGGCTTGTGGATCTGGGGCTGGACACTTAGAAAATATTTTCAAGTTTGAAAATGCAACTTTTCCTGTCTACACATGAGAAATTCTAACATTTTAGATCCGTTGTCCTTTTGCACCCATTTATATTATTTAAAAATATATAGAAGTAACTTCACAGTATTAAAAATTGTTCCCTAGGTTCAGAAAATGAAACAAACTTGCAACTAAGCTAAGAACCTTAAGGAAACAATGCCCTCTAATACAGGAGCTTACTGCACACATGACCACTACTACAGTTACTATTGTGAACACATTCCATTTTGAAAATATAGACTTTTCAGGCTTTCAGCTAAACAAATTCCTCTATCTTTTTCTTTAAATAGTTGATGATGGGATAACTTGAAGAGAAGAAGAAATCTGAAGAGGAAAGGAAACAACCTTGTATTGTATCACGGAAGAAGAAACAGAGCCAAAGCAAAAAAAAAATACCGTCAATAATGGCTGCAGCCAAGCACAAGCATAAGCACCATGTTTCTCGTCTTTTCAAGTAACACAAGCTGTTCACCAAAAATGTACTGATGAAAATTTCAGAATCTTTTACAGAAGCAAATATAAAGTTCTGACATAGTCATCACGTGTTGTTTGCTTTTTTTTCACACAGTTTTATTAGTCAGAGCTTTTAAACATAAAGGATAACTTAAGCAATCTGTATATGGCATACCCAGGCATTCATTTTCCCTACTGATATATACTTAAGAATTCCTATGCCTCAATTTAAGTGTGTGCAATTATATCATCACATGAACAAAACAACTGAAAAAAGGCTTTCGGAAGTTGTATATTTTTCTTATTATGTCAGAAAAGGATCTTTTCCATTTTATTTTTTAAACGCATTTAGGCACTTAAATCCTCTAAGTAAACTTCTATTAAAAATCTTTGTTTGCTCTGCTCTAGGAGTCGTGCAAAAAGATGAAGGCAATTGGGAGGGAAGTGTGACAGATCATAATAGATCATGACAGCCAACATAATATATTAACACTATCAATGGTAGGCACAATTTATAAAAAACTTTTCTTGAAGCTGCAAATTATAATGTAAATTAAATCTTAAATACAGTTCAGGAGAGAGAGAGAGAGAGCTCAAGCACCAGGATAAAAACACAAGTGTGCTGGAGCATCCTGTTTGCACATATTCCATAACATGTTCCATAACCACTCCAAAATACTTCCTGTAAAAGAAAATCTTTCAACCTTTCTACTTATTAAGCCTAACTTTTGGAAACTTAAAATTTCCTAAGCAATATGAAAGAAGTTTACAAAACACTGCAGGCCAAGATTTTCTACATTGAAAAACGTATCTTACTGAACTGGATGGAAAAAGCAACTTATTATTAAAAAGCAGGTACTGATTCATGCATTATAATAGTGTCCATTGTCTTGGAATCAAAGACTAAATCTGCTACGGGGCTATGTAATCAAATCTCAATTTTACGCAAGTGGATGTACTACAAGTTACATTAACTGTTAAAGCAGAAATAAAACAAGTGCTAGGGGTATATTTTTGGATTATGGCATAGGTCAGTGAACAGTTTAAATCTAGGTAACAGCTAGAAATCATAAATATGGACATTTACAATCCCAAAAGTTGATGCCGTAAATTTTATGTAGAATATAAAATATTTTTATTCTCGAGCAAACTGACAGTACAGTATATTTCATCTAAAACACAGAAAGCAATGCCTTTTATATAAGTATTCAGAACTGACTATAAATAGACTTGTTCTCTTCCTGAAAATCTTACTCTCAATCACAGGCTAAAAAACTGCGTTACTGGCTTCCAAAGAGAGACAGACTCCTTGAGACCACTGCGCTAAAGAAAAACTACAGCCTTCAGGACAAATCCTCACGATGCCTTCAAGTTTCTACTGCCTGAAAACGCAAAAAAGAATCACAGAATCATAGAAACACCATGTTGGAAAAGACCTCTTAGATCACAAAGTCCAATAATTCCTATCGATCATTAAACCAAGCCCCTCAGCACCTCATCCACCTGTCTTTTAAATACCTCCAGGGAAGGTGACTCAACCACCTCCCTGGGCAGCCTGTTCCAGTGCCCAATGACCCTTTCTGTGAAAAACTTCTTTCTGATGTTCAGCCTGAACCTCCCCTGGCGCAGCTTGAGGCCATTCCCTCTTGTCCAGTCCCCTCCCTGTCACCTGGGAGAAGAGGGCAGCCCCCCCTCTCTACAACCTCCTTTCAGGTAGTTGTAGAGAGCAACGAGGTCTCCCCTCAGCCTCCTCTTCTCCAGGCTAAACAACCCCAGCTCCCTCAGCCACTCCTCGTGAGACTTGTTCTCCAGCCCCTTCAACAGGTTCATCGCTCTTCTCTGGACTCGTTCCAGAGCCTCAACATCCTTCTTGTAGCAAGGGGCCCAGAACTGAACGTATGATTCAAGGTGCAGTCTCACCAGTGCCAAGAACAGGGGCAGAATAACCTCCCTGGACCTGCTGGTCACGCCGTTTCTGATACAGGCCAAGATGCCATTGGCCTTCTTGGCCACCTGGGCACACTGCTGGCTCATGTTCAGACAGCTGTCAATCTAAACTCACAGGTCTTTCTCCTCCAGGCAGCTCTCCAGCCACTCTTCCCCTAGTCTGTAGCACTGCACAGGGTTGTTGTGCCCCAAGTGCAGGACCCGGCATTTGGCCTTGTTCAACCTCGTGCCATTGGACTCAGCCCAGCGGTCCAGCCTGTTCAGATCCCTTTGCAGAGCCTCCCTACCCTCCAGCAGATGGACATTTCCTCCCAGCTTAGTGTTTTCTGTAAACTTGCTAAGAGTACATTCGACACCTTCATCCTGGTTATTGATAAAGATATTGAACAGGACTGGACCCAGCAGGTATTGTTACAAACTTAAAATTGGATACTGGGCCAAACAAAAGAACCACCTTGTTTTTTCCCCTTTAAGAGCAGTGAGCAGCAAATGGCTATAGCAGAAGGCAAGAGTTAAGTAAGACCACAGGGACATGCTTGCAGCAATTATTCAATTTCCAGTTTACAGCCTGACAATTCCCTAAGCCGAAGTGGTATCTCAGTAGCTTAAAGACTTTCCTTCAACCAAATTCAAACTCTTCAGGTCCTGAACACATGTAAAGTGCTTTTCATCCTTTCACAAGTAGCCCTGTGGCTTACTTAAAGTATTATGAGATAATATCTAGGTCTTGTATCAGAAGAGATGGAAAGCAATGACTTCCTACTCACCTTCTTGATGCAGCTCATAATTATAAAGACTTCTACTACATTCCTCCACTTAGCCAAGTCATGCAAGTTGAAGAACCTAATCCATCACACAGAAACTGTTCCATACCTTGGATCACGCTTACCTTTCTCCATTTTTTTTTTCATACTTTCAATCCATCATTTCAAAATGAGATGGTCAGAAGAGATTTGAATAGTATACAGCTTGCAGAGAACAAGCTTAATCTAGGTTTTAAAAGTAGCAAAGCAATGGTTTTGCTTTCAAGGATTACTTACATCAACACTTTTCCTATCTACCTGGTAAAAGGCAATGCTTCTAGTATGGATTCTCAGCTTCTTTAAGAACTTTTTCTAAAGGATATTTTGAAATGCAATATAACAGTACAGTTGTTTACAGGTTCATCAATTCCTTCCAAAAGCTTCCAGATTTGTGCTGCTTTACAGGATTTATTACAAAAAAAAAGGTAGCTTTTATCCTTTAATCATTAATTCTGTTTATTTTTATACTTTCTGCAAACTTTT
Source organism: Phaenicophaeus curvirostris (assembly GCF_032191515.1). Taxonomy (NCBI): domain Eukaryota; kingdom Metazoa; phylum Chordata; class Aves; order Cuculiformes; family Cuculidae; genus Phaenicophaeus; species Phaenicophaeus curvirostris. The sequence goes on along the minus strand of NC_091392.1, from coordinate 16,852,818 downwards.
CTGATATGTATGTCTAAGTGTCTGTGCTCCCCTGAATACCCTTGAAACCCTTTCCAAAATCTGATGTCATATCCACCCCATTCCATTCTTCTCCTATCAAAGCAGCTTTGAGCATTGATCTTCTTGTTTACCCATTACCATAGACCTTCATAGGAGATAATCACAGGTACATTTCAAACTGAGTAGAGTTAGAAACTGCTTATGAAATTCTTACTAGGCACCCTATGCACAGTATCCTTGTGATGCATTCCATCTTCTCTAACTGATGGGGAGGACTGGAACTCCTCCAGTGACCAAGCAAGTCACTAGAAATTTTAGGAGAGTCCCAAAAGATCTCTCATGAACAGGCACTAGGTCCAAACTAAATTGCTTTCATGTAAAGCTTATTGTTGTGGCATAATTCTACTATACAATTCAGCAATATCACTGGAGATTTAATTGCAATTTTTCTAAATGAATGCCCAACTTCTACTTTGCAAAGCAGACATTGATGCTGTAAGACTCAGGCTCATTGTTAACTACAAATTCAATGTACATAGACAAGTTTGAAGGATCATTTATTAAAAAAATCTACTCTGTTGACATTTTTAATCTCAGATTTTGTAGATCAAGACTTGTAAGATAAACTTTGAAACACTCTGTCGCCAGATCATCAATAACCACAATACAGTCCTTAGCTGCTCAGAATAAATCTACTCAATCACACAGGAAGATCACAGCAGATACGCACTTTTTTTTTTTACATTTTAACGATTCCAAGTTTTAAACAGACAACAGAAGACATATTTTAATTACTGTCACAGAAAAAGAACAGGACTAACACAATTCTGTTAATTACATTACAACAGCTTGTAATTACAACTACTCTACTGCTTGAGTTTGTTTATTAACTTCCTAGTGTTCAAGAAAATGTATGTTTTCTCCTTCAAGTACTAATAAAGTCTTCAAAGAACCCTATGAAGAAGAGCTTCAAACAAGACTTTGAAGATCTGAAGGTCTTTCGGAAAACGAAAAGTCACACAGAATGACACAATACTGCATGTGTTTTGCCCTCAAAAAGTCTGCCTTTAATAGTATTCATTCTTATCACTAATTTATGTGTATTCCATGTAAGAACATTCTCTTGAACTGAAGAAGGTAAAACCTGCTTACAGAAATATTTCTGGACTCTTGTTCTACTTTGAAACTTCATTTCCTCCACTCTAAGTTTAAAACACTATAAACCAGTATTCACTCCAACAGACTATGCAAGAAAAATTGAAGCAGAGAACTGAGCATGAATACAGAAAGGATTCTAGATAGAAGTACCTGTTGTGACTTCAGAAGCCACCTGTTATGTGAGCCTCATACATACAGCAGACATGCAGATGGGGTAACAGAGAGGGGTATCGTCTGATAAGTGATTACTAAAAATGCTTCAGTTGTCCATTTCTCATTAGAAGCAACGTCATTCTAGAACAGGCACAAATGCCTGCCCTAAATGCAGAACCTATCTGTCATAAAATTTCTCATTTTTTCTGACCTTCCAATTAGTATCTTGGCTTGGAAAAAAGGACATTTGAATTAAAAAATGTTCATAACATATAAGCAATTTTATGGAAGCCACTGATAATGAAAAGAACCAGAATAATCTCAAGCTATTGTTTATTCATCAGAATAGAGCTCTCCATTCAATAATAAACCGACTTACAGCAAGATTGAGCAACTCGTTTGCAATCATCAGCAATCAACCCTAAAATTAAACATACAATCGTTCATAGTTTTACAACACAACTTGCACTTAAATTCTAAAATAAAAAGCTGTTCATTTTATAAGTGTTTTAAAACACAATTCTGATCAAGTAATCCATTGTTTTTCCTTAGAGTAGTTGTAGATTCAAGAAAAATAAAATCGGTTTTCTGTCTTTCGCAGAATCCAAGCTGGACAAGACACTAGCATAAGATGAACAATCTGGATTTCTGGAAGTTAATGAACAGCTATTACCATATAGAATTCCTATCTCACAGACAGAGTTAGAGCAATAGCAGCTGCAGAAACAGACAGAGTATGACTATGCAGCTAAAACATTAGACAAACTACGCAAAGAAGTAACTACAGCTAGCATTTCTGACAGTTCCTGACAGGACCTCCACCTTTCTAAAACATACATTTCTGACTGGCCCTAGGATCTGTTTATGCAGAAATTGGAGCACAATTGCAGTACAGTCTTTCAGTATCAGCTATGCAATGATACTAGAGACTCTGAAGACTGCTTGAGAGACAGTTATATCATCTATCACATTTTCCTTGAATATACCGCATTTGTGGTGCTATGTTCAGCATGAAGTGAGGAGGAAAGACTATTTTCTCCATTTAGGTAAGCTTATCAGAAGCATTAGGCTGATGCGCACCCAGAAATCCTAAACAAGCTATCACTACATTTGTACATGGAGACCCTGAGGTACCTGTGACACAGAAACTTATCCTGTGCATGACAGCACATATGCAAGAGACACACGGTTCCCATCAAGAGATCGACACAGTACATATTCCTTATATCTATGTTGGCTAGCAAACCCACATTCTCAGAAAACAGATCTGCTGTTTACTATAAGCCCACACTGGCTATCCAAATGAATTGCAGACTTAATCCAGAAATTTGTCTTACAAGAGTTTCATGAGAAGATACAAATAAAACTACCTTCAACCTATTATTTTCCTCTAAAATAAAGCTTTGGAATGTCTTGTGAAGAACTTCCAGAAGAGCTAGCATAAGTTATTTCTATACATACTTTATACTCAACTTTATACTCAACGTTTGAGCTCCATATCCAAGTTATTTATCTGTTCCCACAAACCTCTGAAAGGCTTTCCAACCAGCCAGCCATCCCTCTTTCCTCCTTGCTTCCGTCCTTCCTTCCTTCCTTCAAACATAAGGTACACATTAGAAACAACTTCCCATAATTCAGTAGCAAGAAAGAACTTTGCAGATCATAACCCTGGCTATTGAATCAGCCAGAGATATAGGTAATGCACAGGACAGGCAATATTCAGGATACTCCAGTCCCTGGAAATTAATTATCTCCCTTTTATTCTAAAAATCTCCTCCACTCTGATAAACAATGATATTAGGATTTTATTGCTATTTTTAATACATCTGCTTAGATCATTATGCAATGCACGTATTTCCTCTTTTGTTATTTTACTTCCAACATACTTGAAGCTAAAATGAAGAGCTATACTCTATTTTATACATTAACATTTCACTTTCAGATGGCACAGATCAGCGTGAACTTTTTACTTGAATGCTAACACGACTCTGTTGACCAAAGTGTTATAAAGGATGATTTAGTAATAAAAAAAAAAGCGCTAATTAAAATGGATATGTAGGAATGTCTACTTAATTTAATGGAAAAATACTTATCCCATAAGTTCTAGTTTTCCCATATGCACAGCCATTATTCCTGCAGGTGAAAATGCAAAAACACTCATGCATCACCTACAGCTTAGAAGTGTTCTAAAGGCAACCAGCATAAGCATGCTAGTAGAACATCATAAGCATGGTAGAATATCATCTGAAACATTTTATCTTTTGATTTTTCAACTTGAAATGGAATACAAAGTATCTTTGGAAATTAACTAGCTATAAAAAACCCTAGGAATACTCAGAAACACACAGAATCAATAAGTTGGAAAGACCCACTGGATCATGGAGTCCAATTTTAGAATTTCTAACTTGTTTTCTTGAAATAATTAAGAAAAATTACAGTGAGGTATTATCATAGAATCACCAGGTCGGAAAAGACCCCCAGGATCATCGAGTCCAACCATTCCTATCAAACACTAAACCATGCCCCTCAGCACCTTGTCCACCCGTGCCTTAAACACCTCCAGGGAAGGTGACTCAACCACCTCCCTGGACAGTCTGTTCCAGTGTCCATTGATCCCTTTCTGTGAAAAATTTTTTTCTGATATCTAGTCTGAGCCTCCCCTGCCGCAGCTTGAGGCCATTCCCCCTTGTCCTATTCCCTTCTTGGGAGAAGAGGCCAGCACCCTCCTCTCTACAACCTCCTTTCAGGTAGTTATAGAGAGCAATGAGGTCTCCCCTCAGTCTCCTCTTCTCCAGGCTAAACAACCCCAGCTCTCTCAGCCACTCCACATGAGACTTGTTCTCCAGCCCCCTCACCAGCTTTGTTGCTCTTCTCTGGACTCGCTCCAGAGCCTCAACATCCTTCTTGTGGTGAGGAGCCCAGAACCGAACACAGGATTCGAGGTGCGGTCTCATCAGTGCCGAGTACAGAGGGAGAATAACCCCCGTGGAACTGCTGGTCACATCATTTCTGATACGAGCCAAGATGCCATTGGCCTTCTTGGCGCCCTGGGCACACTGCTGGCTCATGTTCAGTCGCTGTCAACCAACACCCCCAGGTCCCTCTCCTCCAGGCAGCTTTCTAGACAGACTTCTCCTAGTCTGTAGCACTGCATAGGGTTGTTGTGCCCCAAGTGCAGGACCCAGCATTTGGCTTTGTTCAACCTCACGGCATTGGTCTCAGCCCAGCGGTCCAGTCTGTTCAGATCTCTTTGAAGAGCCTCCCTGCCCTCCAGCGGATCGACACTTACACCCAGCTTAGTGCCATCCACAAGCAAATATCATTCTGGGTCAAAAGATACAAAAATTGCAGCACATAGTCATGAAGCACTGAAAAGGAAAACCATAACAGCATATCATTATCTAAAATTGACTGCTACAGGACAGTATATACTGCTACAGATTACAGGATGAACTGACATCTTCAGGAGAGAGAAATTTATTAAAAAGCAGCGAAATTGTGATCAGACTTATGAGTAACCACTTAGGAACTTGTAATAAGAGAGAAAAAAATGAGAAAGAAGATGTGAAGTAATTTGAGAACACAAAACAGATTAAACTATTGTGCTATATCAAATATTAACTACTGGAAAAGTTCTGCAAAAGAAAAATGAGCAATATTACCTCTAACTGGAAACAAAGACATATTTGCATAGAAACTCCCAGGTCACCAAAACCCAGCATGAGTGAATCTGCTGAAGCAACAGATGATTTCATCAAGTTTCTTATTACTTCTCTAGTGTAAGAACTGTAAGCATGTCAGGAAGTGATTATCAAGCTACTCCAAGCCAATACTACACTGTCTTCTATTCTACAGGTCCCTGTGGTTCAAGGATTTGCTGTTATATTAAAAATACGGAGTCATATTAGATAAAGAAGGGAGGGGGGTAAGATGAGACAGGAAAGGAGAAATGATACATATGATGTGCAGCAAAACTCAAACAAGAAATACTATTTCCTAATAACACCTCTGACAATTCTGGAATCAAGAAAATTAGACGGACTGGATGGGTTGGAAAAATAAATGAGTTTTCTGTTAAGAATAATAAAGGGATACAAATACAATCATTTTTCCATTACACTCTTGTGTGTTGGAAAGAAATACAGAAAAAAAAATATGTATCTAGCTCATATTAGTCAAAAACTTTCACAACAAGACCCTAATTGTTATCACAGTACACTCATTAAACTTATCCAATACCAGTAGGCCAACATCAAATTGAATCCTAAATTGAAATGAATCAATGGATACATTCTGCAGATTGCACTTATCCTCACATGTCACATCTTGCTCTTCTCCACAAATCCTTGCACAGTTTATTCAGACATTTCAGACAAAGTATCAGGAGCCATACATGTGTCTATTATATTTTCACAGTAAAAAGGAAACTCGGGAGCACTAGTCTTATTTGGGACTTTCCTTTGGCTTTGTATTTTTATGTTGTCTGGTTCAGTGGCTTTGAGAGAAAAGCAGTTTTTCCTAGTTGGCTGTAAAGACATTCCATTATCTATAGTAGATCACAGAAAATACTAAAGGAGCATTACTGATGTAATTATTATTTCCAAAACACAATCAGCAGTAACTTTCTTGAGAAGTAGAGGCACTCAAGTAGATCATCCAGAATACTGCATATTGGCAACAAGCTTGATAAATCAAGAATCTACAGCCATTAGAGTAATCTATGTCTTAGCTCTCATAATCCTGCCTTGGCCCTACTGTGTAGTACTACCCATTTCTCTGCCACATTACCTATTCTAGGTGTTCACCCCTTCAACCAACCAGTGTTTTTTTTGTTTTGCCATGTTGACAGGCAGTTTAGCTCATGAATCAGCTTACAACAGGTATCACTCAGCAAGGGATAAACAGGAATGAGCTTTGAGGTGCAGGCTTGAGCACAGGATTACTACGACTGGATGTGTATCAGCTTACATAATTTAGGGCACGATTTGATCTTAAGTTTAGTGATTCCAGGTCCCATCTCACCCAACCACATCTAGTTCTAGACCCAGTGGATTTGGTGACAGTGCATCCAGGAAGCAAATGAGTTAAATTCATAGAATCATACAATAATTTGGGTTGGAAAGGAACTTTAAAGAGTGCCTTGTCCAACACCTTGTCATCCATTGTCAGGGACATCTTTCACTAGACCAGGTTGCTTAAAGCCATATTAAACCTGATATTGAACACTTAAAGGGATGGAACATCAACTACTTCTCGGTGCTCCCTCATAATGAAAACATTTATTCCTTACGTCCAATCTAATTCTACCCTCTTTCAGTTTAAAACTATTGCCCTTAGTCCTGTCTTTGTAGTCCCTTACTGGTAAAAAGACTCTCTCCATCTTTTCTATAAACCATATTTAAGTACTGAAAGGTTACAATAACATCTCCACAGAGCATTCTCTCCTCTATGCTGCATAACGTCAACTCTCTCAGCGTTACTTTATAAGAGGTGATCCATTCCTCTGATCATCTTCGTGGCCTTCCTCTGTACCTGCTTCAACAGGTCCATGTCTTTCCTGTTCTGGGGACCCCTGAACAGGATGCAGTACTGTAGGTAGGGTCTCACCAGAGCAGAGCAGAGGGTGAGAATCACCTCCCTCAGCCTGCTGGCCACAAATCTTTTGATGCAGCTCAGGACAAGATTGGCTTTCTGGACTGCAGGCACACATTGCTGGTTCATATTTCTCATCCACCAGTACCCCAAATTCCTTCTCTTCTGTGTTGCTCTCAATTCGTTCATCCCCCTAAACTGTATTGATGCCAGTGATTGCCCTGACTCAGGTATAGGACCTCACACCTGGCCTTGTTGAACTTTATGAAGTTCATATGGGCCCACCCCTCAAGCCTGTTAAAATCCCTCTGGACTGCATCATCCCTTCAGTAAAACAATCTTTATTCTCTGGCATTTTTCATCGCCTTCCTTTCAATGAGCTAATTTCTTGCAAAATTAGTTCTCACAACTTGCAACTACATAACACCTCTATCTGACAAGCAAAGCAGTTCCGATGAAGACAACCAAACCAGCAGAATGGTGGGGGGGAAGATCAAACCCTTTAATTCCAGAAAACACTCCACAGTTGTGTTGAATTAACAACATTAGTCACACCACTAGCATAATCTTTCAAGCCTACTTTTGATAGATGAGTGTATCCTTGAACACATACAATTGATAACCATATATAAGAGCTTAAATTTTCACTGATGCAGTTTAATTCCATTACAATTAGTTTCAATATTTTCTTTATCAATACTTGATTGTTTTGTATGAAAACAGAATTTTAAGGAGAAACTAAGTAATCTCTGAACTCCCCTTTATGGCAAAAAAAAAAAAAAAAACAAACCAAAGCAGCACGCTTGTGATAGACGCCGTTCCAGAAACAGGTAAAACAGCTGGGGGGCTTGCATCTCTTTACCCAGTTTTCTTCCTCTCAAGTAGATTTCAAGTTCTCACACACTTTTTGTCATGTGGTGAAATATTTTAGTAGTTCTGAGAGACTGAATAAGCAAAGAAGCTTTTTTTTATAGGAATCAACATAAGATGATGACCATGTTTTTCAATGATGTTTTTCAAGCAAAACATTTAGCTACTACTTATTTAACATTTAACCAGGAGAAATACATTTAAAATACCTTCAAAGGCCTTAAAGACTTCCAGGTTTTGACTCAATTCTATGACAATTTTGTCAAAAATAAACTCTACTACAAGTTTAAATTCACAATATGCCTTAGCCAACATACCTTGGCCAAAGAAACATTCATATCAAAATTTAAGTCGCAGGCAAGAATATGTTAAAGCACTTTCAAAAATCCTAAGTACTATAATGAAAGAAATATCTATCTATCAAAAAAAAAGGCAATCAAAATAAGGAATCTGGAAAATGTTAATTTAGATTCAGTGAAAAGTTATAGGAAATTTTATGGTTATTATCATCTTATGATCACTTACTAATGACTGGAGGATAGCCATTTTCCACACACAAGTTCAGCCTCCAGGGTGTTTACTACATTAAAACATTTTGGAGAAACAAAAACTCTAATTTTAAAGCTCTTGTCCAAAGTATTTCAAAACAAATGAAATTACATGGGACCTAGCAGAAGGATTGAATCCAATAAATGCAGCAGAAGCAGTTGTCCATCATCTCATTTTTAAGAGAATGTTAGTAATAAATCAGCCGAAGTCTTGCTATCCCTGCAAGGATTTCTATTATATCCAAAATAATACTAAAATTACTTCAAGGAGAAAATCATCTACACTAGACAAGTAGCTCACTTGAAAGTAGGGAATAAGCCAAAAGAAAAATTATGAACGTAAAAAAATAAAAGAATCAGCAGCAATATGCTAAGTATTTGTAACCATAATTTATTTTCAAATCAGCTCACTAAAAGCAGCAAATTAACCCTGGATGCCAACAAGTGCCTACGAAAATGTTTAAAAAAATTCTTTGTTGCCAGTGCAAAATGGAAATCATCACCTTTCAGAAACTTTCACATTTCTAGCAAAGATCAATTTTGGTCTCAGAGCAATCCAGGAATTCACAGTGACTATTATATCCATATATTCCAACCTTACAAAATTAGATGATTTTTACAATCTAGCAAGATTCAAAATGTTTATCTTAAATGAGACAGACCTGAAAAGCAGGCATATAATATTATGGAGATAGCATATGATACCTACTGCAACACAAAAAAGACTATACACAAAAGACAATAACATTTAATCCAGGGAACTTCTTTGTAAACTGGAAAGCCCAAAGTTTCTGCTTTACTGCACATCAACATTGCAGCATAAAGTGTTTAAATATGCTAAATTTTAATATGCTAAATTTTAAATAAATTTTACATTCCCATTTAACATATGGTAGATCATATGGACTCCTCCCTCAACTAAATGCAAGATGTTCAGCTACATATTTACCATTTCTTACAGAACCTTCTAATCTTCATAAACTTAAATGTCACCAAATGTTAACACATACACACAAATCCACCATTCTTAATCTGTAATCCATTGGATTTAACAGCAAATTGTGTCCACATTTATAGCTTCTCCACATAGAAAAAAATAAAACAGTCAGAGAAGTTGCATAAGTATCAAGTTTAAACAGACGTTTTTAAAATGTGAAAATAATCTCAGGAACTATTACAAGAACAGTTGTTCATAGGTTGCTGTATTAATGACTTAAAAATTAGTAAATAAGCCGGCTTTTCATCACCTCTGTGCGACCATTTTATTTGGAGAACTGAGCAAACATTCTCCATGCTTGGTGACTGAGGTGCACAACATGCCTTTAGAATGGGAGATTTCAACTCTCCTCTAGAACGTCGTGCTACAAAGAAGTATGCAGACAATCATGAAAAGAAGCTGCACATTTTCTTTTCCTTATTCTTTCTTAATACTATGCCAAACTTGCAGCAGATTTCTCCAAGGGAAAAATCTAATTCTCCTGTTTTTCATAAACGTACTCTTTCTCAACAGCCTTAAAGAAGTTCAAAGGCATGACATTAATCAGTTAACTCCATTACTTACAGACAGGAAAAATCAATTTACCTGAATACCATCAAGCAACTTGCTCATGCACCAGTAACTGTCAGCTTCTATGTTCTGCAGCACTTCTTCAGGCAGACTGGAAACATCAAAATTTTCCACTTCTTCTTCTTCTGTTTCACGAAAATAGAGAGAAAGGTAAGTCAATGAAGTGCATAGAATAAATAAAGCAAGTATGAGGAAAGTAACTGAAAACAAAGACAACCACCACTTATCTTCTGCTCAGAAACTTTGATGCACATTTACTTTAACAGGGACTAAATGAATCATTTATTGCTCAACTGTGTCATCTAATGGCTTTAAATGTTAATGAATACTTAATTTCCTGCAGACTAAAAATCTCAAATCACACCCGGTTAACCAGAATTAATATATAATAAATTACTTCATTCTAAAAATTTCCCACCTCAAAGAGGATCATGAGGAACACTTTGAGAGCCCTCAAGTTATGTATGAACAATCTCTGCAGAACATGTCTATGCCTGCACCATGCACATCATAATACATTACCAGCCTTGACAGAAGAGAAAGCACAGAAGAATACTTTTCAGAAAGACAGTGAAACTGATTTAGAAAGCTTTTCAAGAAGGATTTGTTTTTCAGGAAAGAATTCGGTACCAGAAGAAAATCAAACAAAAGGAAATAGATGATTCCTATCCTCCATCCCAAAAAAACCTTGTGATCCTCAGTACTGGAAAAGCACAAAATCCCAGTGTTATCTAATTCATGGAAACTGAGTCTTTCACGCAAGTACATTCAGAGAAATTCACATTTCTCTATGTACCTGAGCCACATTGTTGTGGTTTTGTGGTTTTTTTTGCTTTTTTAAATATTGCATCTGAATTAATCAATTTTGAAAAGAGCACAGAATATGTTGCTCTGCCAGCTAATTCCCAAAGCTCCCATACAGCCTCAGAAGAGATTTTAACATGAGCTGGTAACACTCATCATTCACAGCCACAGTTTCGTCTCAAGGAGGGGAAGGTGCAGAGACAGAGATGTTTGATTCTACCCAAACAGAGTATGATGTACCAAAGAAGGAACTTCCTCCATTACACAACTGCAAGATAGCACAGGCTAAACAGTAAGAAAAAAAAAAAAGTAATATCTTAAAACTCTATTATCTGTCTCGTAGCTTTGCAGTATATCATTATACCTTAACTAGTAGACAAGAGTTGCAAGCTGCTACTAAAGCATTCTTGTCTGCACTAGTGTCTACATATGGGTGTCTGTCTTCTAAGGGATCATTTGGTTTGGATCATGAAATATAAAGAGCTGTAGGACAGGGAGATTTGGTCATGCTAACAAAACGTTACTTAACATATTGGGAAACCTGATAAGTAAGACAGGGGATTGCAGGAAAGGCTCCATAAAATAAAAGCACATAATGATCTCTGAGGTGGCAAGACTGTAAACAATGCACTAGTAGCCACTTACTGGTTATTAAAGGAATGTCACCTTCACGTTGAAGGTGAAAAGCCCTTTTTAATAGTTCAGATACGAAAATGAAGGATTAATATTCCCCTTAATTTAGAAGATAAAGACTTTTTCAGACAGAAAATATGATGACTCAGTTATCTTCTACAGCAGGAATAATTTTTTGGTATATTCTATACATGTTAACTCAAAAAACGTTTTACAGTTATACAGGTTTTTAAACATTCATAAACTAGTGTCCCAGAAGGAAAAAAGTCTAGTTAGTATTTTTTATTTGCTTTTTAATATTTTAAACAGTAAAAAAAGCAACCCATTCTCTGCCTCACACGTCTACAGAAAAAATGAAGTAGAGTTCCTCATATTTATACAAAACACAAACATATATTGAACTTCATCCCCCTTGAAAGTACCAGCCTTCAGGCCCTCCTTCACAAAACACTTGCTGAAAGAATAAGATTACAAGCTGGTGTGTTACTTCGCAAATTTCCTGCCTTCGAGGATCTTTTCTTTTCACATTTCTGAACCAAAAGGAAGTTATAAACTGTAGCACAGCACAATAACGCTTCTACAGGTGAGCATGAAAAGATAACAAATTAAAAAGACTTTTTATCTTCTTTTTCTCATCTTTCTTATCTCTTTCTTTGTCCTTCTCTTTCAAATTCTACCATTTCACAATATATACACTCATACCAGGATTTAAACCAATAAAAAACAGCTGAAGAGGCATCTAACCACCGAAGGTGCGTGTCTTCACCTCCCTTCACAGCCAATGCAGAAAACCAAGCAGTGACAGAGCATTACCTGTCTTGTTCTAAAGTAGAAAACTGAAATAAATCAGATGAATAAATTTTATTTCTTCATAATAGCTATAACTTGAATTTAAAAAAATTCTCTCACAATGCAAACCTCTAAACTGTGGAAGTCTAAACTTAGCTGAAATAGTACTTTAAACGCCCATCAAAAGAATTCCCATCCTGTGACTGAACTATCTACAACAAGCCAAAATGACAGACTTCAAGAATAAAACAGCAGTTTCGGAAACAAGGCTGAAGCAACCTGGACAGCAAAGACAGCCCAGTACTAATAACTTGGGAAAACTAGCTTTTAATGGTTCTAGTAAGGAAGGACTATATAACTAGAAAGATAAAAAAGGCAAAAAAATAAAAAGCATTTTCTCCCCCTCGCCCGCCAAAGGAGAATATAGCTTTTAAGAAACATCTTCCAATGGTCCCAATTACTTTTCATCACAAATATGTTCACCAAGCACAAAGAGGATGTCAGGACAGGCTCTCCTGAAAAGAACATAGCTCTGAAGTAGATTCACTATTCTAAGTGGAATTCTCATTATTCCACAGGGGAAAAAAAAAATTATTAGAGATGAAAAGGCAACTATTACCAAGTTCTTTCTGCTCTAGTTTCAGTGATCCTATAAATAAAGAGATATGGATAGCATTTAGATATCATCTAATTCTTTCACTGAAAGAATCCATAGTCCCTAAACATAAGGTCACAGAGCTGCAAGCTCAACCATTACAGAAATAAAAATAGCACTATTAGGAAGCATTCATCCAGCTTTCTTGTTCTGTCTCACCCTTTGGAAGAGACCTCCAAGAACACTGTGCTTTTCTGTGGTTTATACTGACTGATCTCGAGCATTTTCATAAACCTCCTAAATATAAAATAAATGTTCAGAATTTTTTCCAATTTTCACCCCCATTCTGCTTCTTGCACATCACAAAGTCATCTCTTCTAACATCAGATAATAAAGTTTTGAAATAGAAAAAAAAACCTAATTACATGTGTAAGACAACTTAATTGTATTGCAGTTATACACTAGAATTTTTTACCCTATGTAAAGCAACACTGAAAACTTTTGCTTAAAACTCCATAATCAAATATTTCAAAGAGTAAAACTAATTATTACTCCAAACTATATTAAAAAACATTTTCATTAGATCAGCTAGGAAGTATTATTTTGTTGTCATATTAACTTGTACTTTTTGATTTAAATGGCATACATGCCGAACAAGAAATTACACTGTGGAAGCCAGACTGACAGCAAAGCTAATAAAGAAGGCACAGCATCACAAATGCCACCAGGTGAGCAAGTGCTCAGAGATGTGTAACGATTTCTGCTGCAGCAATTCACCTTAACTTGCTGCACTTTACTGAGAAAGTTCAAAACTGACTGAATATCTGAATGACCCTTGTCCATACTACAGCTGAAATAAAAAAAGGCCATCCATTTTCATGACAAGCTCCAATTAAGGCACATTTGATTGGCAGACTAATATGCAAAGTGACAGTTTACATATTTAACATTCATTCATGTTATTTGTGTAGGCACACAGCACAAAGTGCTTCTTTTTCCAGGCAGTTTGGGGGGGGAAAGAAATAGACACATGAGATGTTTAGAAAAGAGCGAGCAGAAGGGAGTTCAGGACAAACAGAAAAAGCAAAAATAACCATCTCAAAACTGTATGAGATGAAATTTCAATTTAGGGCTTGTGCTTGAAAATAGAATTGCAGATTCTGGTTTTAGATAGCTTGAAATTTATTTTCAATGATTGAAACCTGAATGGACAGTAAGATAAAGATTAAATAACAAGGAGGAAAACAGCAGGCCAATGAGTACATGTACCAATAACTGGGGGGAAAAAAGATCACTGCATAAAATTTCCCTCTTACAAAGTCTCACAGCAATGTTTCTCATTTCCTTCAGTTTCCTGCGGAGATCTTTATCATGTTATCTATGTAACTGTAGAAGACAGTAAAATGGTTGCCTGGAGGAAAACTGCTGTAGCACTGAGTCAAGGACATGCTGATCTGAATATGTACATTGCTGTAAGCATCGTATTAGCTGTTCTTTACTCATTCCCAGTGTATCCTTCTGAAACTTCCCACAGCGTGAAAAGAATGAGTAACTTTTTCTAGAAAAACAGTTTTAACTGGATTTACTCCCAAAGGCAGAGATATAAGAATAAAATGAAAAATTAAAAAAGTACTGCTTACAACTACATACAGATTTCTTTTTCCAATGACAGTAGAAATTAAACATGCTAAACAGATAACCGCTCACCTTCTTCAAAAATACATTTTAATATCAGATTAAGGCTAGTTGGCAATTTTGGTGCAAGTTGTTCAAAATGTTAAAACTAAGTTCATAACTGATCTTTTAGATTTATTAACAAGTAAATTTCATCTTTTCAGTACAGATCATGAGTGAAAACATCTGCTATTAAAGATAGATGGAATCACACAGAACAAATTTTTGCATTAAATAACTGAAATTAAAATTTTCTGGTTAAGAATTTTTTAATGAAGAAACCATGTCCTTAAAAAAAACCAAAATGCTGAAAACTTATGACATGAAAATAGATTAATAATAGATAATACTTCTACAGTAACTAGCAGCCCTTTCAATACATCCAAACAGCCATCTGCTGTTCGAACACAATTGCACTCAGAATTTCTCTAAAACTGTTAGTTACACCAACACCAATATTCAGTCTTTATAAAGCAGGAAAGAAATGAATGTAACTTGATAGTTTTATTACTTCATTACACTAAGCAAGTTCATACAGAAAAACTCTGCTAAGCGTAGTGTACATTCTGTCCAAGGAAATGAATTTTTAATGAAACAGACATTTAATTGGCTTATTAATATTTTAATTTTAGCTTTTTATCTTGAAATTGTGTCTCAGCACTCAGAATCAGGCAGAACTGAGGTGAATTCACTGGAGTGGGAGTTAGGGGACAAAATAGGAATAATCCAGTGCTGGAGCCCAAAATAGACTGTAAAATAATCAATAAATTATGATTGTTTACATACACCTAATATACAAAACAATAAACATTAAAAGGTTAATTCTCTGAACAAATTGATTTGGTTTTTATTTAGCACTGATTTGTGTAAATATTTTTTTCTCATCTAATGTATAAGAAGTATTACTATATACTTTCAAGTCCAAATTTTTCTCCCAAGTAACATGTGATAGGAGGAGAGCAAATGGCCTCAAATTGCACCAGGGAAGGTTTAGATTGGATATTAGGGAAAAATTCTTTACTGAAAGAGTGGTGAAGCACTGGAACAGGCCTCCTAGGAAAGTGGGTGAATTAACCACTCACAGAAGTGTTCAAAAAACAGGTAGAAGTGGCACTTAGGGACATGGTTCAGTAGGCATGTTGGTGTTGTGTTGACAGTTGGACTTGATGATCTTAGAGGTCTTTTCCAACCTTCACGATTCTATGATTCTAATTATATACGTCTGGCAGATGTGCAAGGAAATCTGTCACAAGAACAGGTACTGTATCAAGTTTACTTTGCCATAATCTGCTTTAGATGTTCTATCTTCAGACAGACCTAATGTAAAAGTTACTAGCTAGGCATACAGACTACAAAACTAAGCATATAGGACTGCATGAGGAAGTGCACAGTAACGTTTCCACATCTAAAAGATCTTACATGTTCTATTTCAAATTCAGTTTTCAAAAAGCCTTATGAAACAGCTATTCAGTCACAGCTGCACTAAGACAATATTTTTATAAGGAGGGCAGGACGTAAAAGAGCATGTAAATGTTAATTCCTTCAGTAACAATTACCCAATTAAATATGTACATAAACACATCAATATTGCTCACTGAAAAAATATTAATTACATTTTTTTTCTGTCAGAGATAGCTTTTGAGATCTTAGGGATTAATCGCTGAAGTAAAATCTTTTCTTTTTTTGTGGTACTGCAGTCACAAAGGTAAAAATAAAAAAATAAAAAAATTCAACCACCTCATCAGTCTGGGCTTCGGTAAAAATCACCTTATTGCATTTCAGTTATTCCCCTATTACCAGTCATGTGCTCACACACACTCTGTATTGTTGACTTGTCTGTTAGAACACTGTTAATAATCTTACACTTTAAGATGATCCACCCACACCATTTCTCGAGGATGCAATAGGAAACATGATAAATATCTTTATACAACAGTATAAGAAAGCTGTTTTAAACATTAATCATTTTACTTCATTAATGCTAATTATCTAAGTAACATGACTGCATATGGGAAATGTTATAATCTCCTTTGAGCTTGAGAACAAGGTAAATCACCACCTCCAAAACCACTGTAAGCTTGATTTCTATGATCTAATTTTTATGCTCATCAAAATTAACGTATGACACTGCAAGTACTTGCAATTACTACTACGATAAAAAAGTAAATACGTCATGTACTTACTCTCTAATTCCAGATTCTGCATAACAGTAATCAGTAAATCATCAACTTTCTTCAGTGGGACTACATACTTGCCTGAAGAATTACTCTACTCAGGCTTTTTCTAGACTAGATTTTAATGGCAATTCCACCCCCACAATTAAGTAGTCCAGAACTTGCCATAATTCCTATTCATAAGCCACTGCACATATCTACATAGAAATAGGCCTGTTTTGAAGAATGATAAATTTATTTGAAATATAGGGAAATTCTAAACTCATGTTGCAAATTAAACAGACTCATCCACTGCAGACTGAGATTACTGCTCAACAATTCAGATGTGAAAAAGATTAAACGCATCTTTACTACTTCAACAATTCTACCACCAAAACAAAAAGATATCTAAATAAACTAGGTGGTACCAACAGGTCCTTGACCCACAGAACTTAGATAATGCCAAATGCAAGACTGGCAACCTCTTACACAGGTGACAAAATAGGCCAGTAAGTGCAATTTACATTTTGGGAAAAAAAAACCAAAACAAGACACATCTGTATTAGATTACTGCAAAACAAGAGTCTTCAAAGTGTATAAGATGATGGGTCTCCTTAATGTATTTTACCAGCAGTGAAGAACACAACTTTCAGCACTAATTCTTCTCAGAGTAATCACTTCAACAGGTTTGCTGCTGTCAACCAAAACAGACTGCCAGGGAGAAGTGGTGTATGAGATAACAAATTATGAGACTAATAATTAGCATCCAATATGCACAATGAACACAGGATGCTGATGAGCATTTTCTTAGAATTACTGATAAGGGAGTTTCCCCAAGAAATTCAAAAGGTGCTTGGAGAATAGAAAATGAAAGATTAAAGGTTGAACATGTCTCCCAAACCACATTTTTAATTATCTAGTTTGTGATTATCACTTAAATTTTTTTAAAGTTTCAAGCCGATGTATGCACATACACATGAACACACAGAGCACAAAACAGCGAGAATGAGACAAGTGTAAACCATAGCATGGTCAAACAAGTCTAAAGCAAGACCTGGAAAGACAGGCCTTGCCTATGCTACTGTATGGGATTGATTATAGAGATTTTCTAGAGAGAGTCTGTAGTGCTATATTTCTTCAAATGGAAGAGCCTTCAGAAAGAATCTATGAATTAATGTAGATTTTAAAAGTAATTATTTATTGGACAGGTTAAAAATAAAACAACTGCAATAAAGGCAAAATGTATATAAAAGAAAAAAACTGTCTATGTATTGTGCACATAAGCATGAATTTTAAAAGTTCTGAAAAGAAATGCCTCTTAACTGAATCCATATAGCAAAAGAAATTGTTTTGCATGTAATTACTTAATATGAAACAGTAGGCAAAGAGAATTCATTTAAACAACCCCATAAACAGTAATATGTTTAATACATTACCTGCATAACCTAACAGGCTATAGGTTCAACATTAACTAGGATAAATGTACAAGTAATAAAAGGTACCCAAGAAATTGTACATAAAAGTAATATTTTTAAAAAATTCTGAAGTTTAATTTTTTCAGTGAACAGACTGAAAATTTGCCACTGTAGAGTAGGTTCAGCAACCATTTATATGTGACAATAACTCCAAATAAGCATAAATTCAACCACTCATTAAGAAATGTTTCTTTTAACCTATTATTGTCATTGAACAACTGATTAAATTCTCAAAGAAAGATGGATGGCACAGGAAATAACTGTTCTTCAGTGACATCATATGCATAAGTCTATGATATAAAAATTGTTGGACATAAGGAAGAAATTTATTACAACAATGGTAGTGAAACACTGGAACAGGTTTGCCCAGACAGGTGGCACATGCTCCATCTCTGGAAACATTCAAGGTCAGGTTGGACAGAGCTCTGAGCAACTTGATCGGGTTAAAGATGTCCCTGGTCATTGCAAGGAGGTTGAACTAGATGACCTTTAAGAATCCAATCCAATCCAATCCAGTCCATCCTATGATTCTACAACAGTAGCAGTTATCTACAAATGCAAGCTATGCAATGTTGGTGAAATTTCTTAATCATGACATCTTTCCTTATTTTGAAATGTCCCATGTCGCTCATAGCTAATAAGAAAGAAATGCACCTTACAGACTTCTTGCTTTATTTACAACAGAATGTAAGTACCACCCATTATTTGTATTTCTTGGCATAAATTGCATACACTGAACTAAAAGCAACATATTTGAGGAGAACAAACTCTGACTGCACAGGTATCACTACCTCTTATACTGTTTAATTGTAGAGTGCACTCCTTAACTACCTTAATCTGCTGTGATTTACAATTTCCCAATGAAACCACTACATATGCATCTGTAGTAAAAAAAAAGGCACAAGGCTTGTTTTATTCATATGATTCAACCATATTTTTACATGTAACCTGTAACAAAGTAAACTTTTAAATCTTAATTAACTTAAGACAGAACATTTAAATCAGTTAAAAAGTATCTTTGATGGCATTACAATTTTTTTTTTTAAAAACTACTGGTATCTATTAAAAGTAATATGCTATAAAAGGTTTAAGTATTTTCTGCTTCTACAAAAAAAGGCAATTAAAACACACAGATGAAAAACTGTTTCACAAAAAGCAGGTATTTTGTTATTGTGCCTAAGTACTTAATTATTCACTTATGCTGTATAATTAGTTTTCCACAACTTAAAGTAGAAATGAAAAATTTCAGGTTTGCCAAATTAAAAGCAAGCAAAAATTCCCCATACTGATGAAAAAGCCAAATTACTTTGACTGTTACAATTAAAAAGGTTTGCATCTAAACTACAAGCAAAGCTTATACAAATTAAAAACTTTCAGCATAAAAACTTCTAACAAGTGTATTTGAACTGGTTTGAAATCTATAACTAAACACATATCTCATTAAACCTTCTTTTAGATCAAGATGCTCCTGACCTGTACAAGAGTATTTAAAAGTTACATTCCTGACATTTGTACAGCACGTTATGATTGCTTAAGTAATTCTTCCTCTTTTAGCTTTTCTTCCTGCAAGTTACTTCATAATAAACACAAAGTTGTGATATTTGGATGCCAAAAGCCATTAAAGTAATTTTCCAGTCTGTTGGAAAGCATGCTTGAGAAGATTTAGACATGAAAGTAAAACCACCTCTGTGCTGCTACAGAAAGATGATCGTTAATTATAACTATATGGAAACCATGGGGGAGAGCAAAACTAATGCACCAGCCAGAACTAAAATATGCAGCTCCCTTTGGAATACACATCTCTCCCATAGTTACATTAATTGTAATTAACTTCCCCCTTCTTCACATTTCTTTCATTTTTACACCTGCAGAAATCTTTTGGTTCTTTAATTTCATTTTACTGCTCTACCATTATTCAAGATCTTGTTTTCCATTTATTCCCATGACCCAGCATTTCCAGTTTGCAGTTGTGAATAAAATACCTTTCACTTCCTCACAGTGAAAGTCCATTAGTTCCTTAATTGTCTTCAAAACTTAGGCAATATAGATCACAAAAATTATTCTAAACTTAACAGAAATGTGTTATTTTTAAGGTAACATTCACATTATCAAATTCATTTCACTTTTAAAAGTCTGGGCCTGTGCATTAAGCATCATGAAATAACATCATCTTTAGACAGCTGCATTTTAAAAGTTTAGAAATACATATACAGATGCAAAAAAACCCAACAAAAATAATCCATTTCTTGATTTCATTGTGACGTGTGATGGAAAATGGACTTTATACAACAACCAACAGCATTCTGTGCAGTGGCTGAACTGAGGAGAAGCACCCAAACACTTCCCAAGTCAAAGCTGCATCAAAATGTCACTGTTTGGTGGTCAGCAAGTACAATCATCTGCTACAACTTCTTAAATCCTGGCAAAACCATCACAGCAGAGCAGCATTGCCAGAAAGTCTACAGACTGCACCAAGAACTGCAAAGTTCACATCCACCACTGGTCAATCGAAAAGGACCAATTCTTCTCCAGGACAACTCCTGACTGCATCTCTCACAAATGACTCTACAGAAGCTCCACAAACTCTGCCATGAAACTCTGCCTCATCCACCTTCCTCATCAGACCTCTCTCCCACCAATTATCACATTTTCAAGTGCCGTGACAACTTGCTGCAAAAGAAGGTTTTTCGCAACCAGGCAGCAGCCTAAAACACCTTGAAAGTGTTCATCAGTTCCGGGACTCCAGATTTCTATGCTACTGAAATATGCAGACATGTTTCTTGTTGGCAAAAATGTGTAGTTTCTAATGTTTCTTATTTCAATTAATAAATTATATTCTAAGCTGAGGTATACTGTTTTAAAGTTGATGGTTTAAAACTGCAATTATTCTTGCACCAACCTAATACAACAGTTCAGAACTATAAGACTCAGAGAGCATTATCTAGAATATTGCTTGAATTGCCAAAAAATAACATGAATATCTAGACTCTAAATAGTAATGTTATAAAGCAATGCAACAATCTTATACAGTTTTAGTAGAGTCCACTTTACACTTCAAAAATAGAAAGCAAACTGTTTCACATTAGAAGCAGTGATAGAGAAGCTTTATAAAACTCTAGTAGATTAATAAAACTATGACAGGTTTTCATTTTCCCTTATCATCCAAACTTGAAATTAGATTGCTAAGTAGAGTACAAAAGACTAAATACAACACAAAAGTTGATTTAATAGTAAAACTGAAGAATTATTACTTTATTTTTAAACAGGTCATGGGTTTTGAGCTTTTCCTTCTACATGTTTTAGGACATAAAACACATCCAATGCTTTGGTTTCATGAGCTGAATTCTGACATTGCTGATAACTATATTAAAAAATAAAGTGGTTAAATATTTAGAGTTTCACATCAACAAGACAGTAGACTCCCTGTAAATTATTTTCTTTTTGTATAGGTATCTTTTACATACAGCTATGTGCCTTTTTTTTTTTTCTAGTCAACATTAACATTCAAAAGCCTATGCTTTCATTATGTGGATTACCCTTTCTCCGAAGACTACTGCAAAGCCTAAGAAAGGCTGAAAGACTAAAATACCTTAAAATTTCAGGGCTTAAGTGGTTTATATCTTTTTTAGAAGAAAACAAAGTCATAAGACAATATGAGCAATTAATACATTACTCAAAATACTAATTTTTTCTCAGATGGCAAACTAAGAATAACAGGCAATTAAGCAGTTGGATATGCTTACTAGAATAATCTTAATGTCTCTTTTTAACTTCTGACAGTAACTGCCAACCAGAGCAAGTGAAATCTAACTCTAATTAGGCTTATTCTACGTCACATACATAGGAGGTTTTTTTTATAAGTATCCACAGAAAAGTTCTAGTTAAAATAAGCTATTTTTTTCCTGGCAGATAATGGAGCTCAAAGTACATCTCACTTCCTCTACTAAAATACCCTCATGAACTAAATACTCAGCACTCTTAGTACAATCATTCTGTAATCAAACTAAGTAAGACATTTTATCTCAGCCCACACTTTATTCAAACTTGCAGTATGTGCCAGTTCATAAGAATGAGAATTTTGATTTTGCAATTTGTGTGGGCAAACAATTAGATTGCTAATAACTTAATTTTGTTTCAACTAAGATACCTACAGTTATTTTCTCTATTCCACTAGCATGATACAACTTTGAACACTTTGGTTACAGAGATCTATGGAACTACTGCAAAAATGAAGGTTATAGAAAACAAGAAAGCAATAAAATTAAAAACACTTCTACATATGATAAGCAAAGAATTTCAGGGAATTTTCAGTAAGCATAAGAAAAGTTTGTATATCAAATATTTTTTAAAACTAGCCTTGAAATTGAAGCTGGTAATTAGAAAACTGATATTTACAGTGCTTAATTATCACAATTATCGTTAAAAATTTGTTCGGCCTCAAATCTTTCTCTAAGAAAATGTTTCAGATGAACTGTTATATAATTAGCTGGGGAATCTGACAGTGTATTGAGGAGAAAGAAATCAAAACTGAAACATAAAGACAAAGGAGAATTGGTTTTGTAGAACAGTACTGTCTATTATAATAAATCATGGCCATTCAAAGCACTACTAGAAAGTAAAAATACTAGAAAAGTAGGTTATCATACCCTACCTCTGTCTGTTGAGATAGCTTTATGAGTACTCCCAAACTTGCTAAGCAAAATATAAGTGGAATTCACACAGACTCATTACGAGGGTGCTGTTTAATAATACATCTAAAGCAGCCTTAAGAGCTACCTGGCTTGAAATGGAAATCTTGCTTCTCCCTTCTTCCCTAGCATGCTTCTGTCTCCACACTAGTGCAAACATTCATCTCTGATGCCTGAAGTGAGAGAGAAAAATTATTCATAGTATTATGGTGCCATTTCAATTGATAGGATCCCTTCTGCCAGAGAAAACTCAATGCTGATCCAAGAAAGAAGACAGCAAGAAGTGTTTGGGTTGAGAAAGACAAAGCAAAACTACAAGTTTTGACAGCAGCAAGCCTCAATTTAGCTGCATGATCTAAGCACAAAACAAGCAAACCTTTTTCTGCTCAATGAAACCCAATTTGGAAATACCCAAGTATGCAGCTCCACTGTTTAAATTTAAAGAGCAATGAAATGAGGCCAGGACAGGCAGGGTACATTAACCTCTTGAAACACCAAATGGAATCTGAAAGAACATTAATTCTACAGCACATAGTATATCGCTACATATATTTTACTTATTAATATATTTGCTTACCAGTAAGGTCTTGTAAGTGTGTAAGCTAGCTTACTATCACCCAAGTATACCAAACAGTTACTTGTAGGTGTATGTTCAGCTGCTCATTATTAACACCTTCTCAGGGTTACTATACTCCAAGAAATGCTAATAGCACTAATTGCGTTGGTACAGCAGGCTAAAAATCTGCTAATTAAGTAAATTGCCTCATTTTGACCAAAGCAGACTAAGAGAGAGCTTCTGCAGACAATCACTCATATATTTGATACTGAATGCCACCAGTGACTTCCAATAGGTTAAACAACTAGGGAAAAAACAGTAGGGAGTAAACTCTATCACTAGCAAGCCACATACGAACTGCATACCTGGATAAAGCTCAACTATATTCATTAGAGTTTTTACTATTATAACTACATGAAAAGAAATTGTCCTTAGTTAAAACAGTTCTATAACTCTAAGCTAGAACAAAGTGCTCGCTACAGGACTAGACACACTGCAACTAAAAAAAAAGTAAATGTTATTCCACCAAGTCATGCTGAAAAATAAAGATTAATTTTCCCAGTAAATAATTAAAATAAGTATCCAAACGCAAAAACAAGAGGATCAAAATATTAAAGGTAATTTATAGCTCATTGCCCCTTATTAAACAGTTCTCTCCATTCCACAAGTCCTGCAGATATATTTGCCCTCCTTCATGCTTGCTTATCCCCTAACACTTCATAAACTAAGCATGAGGTGTCCTCTTAAAACCCATATTCTTCTTACAGTTGTGTTTGCAAGGCCTCCAAATATACTGCTTTATTAACCAATCCTAGACATAGCCATATATCATGGCAAGCATCGCTAGCTGACAAAACGATTCACTGCTAGTTATTTTCACATGAATTCTCCTCCTTGATTAAAGTGAACAGAAAGATGTAAAACCTAACATTTCTTTGCCCAATTAAGCCTGAAAAACTATATTATATTTTAATAAAGAAAATTGCTCACACATTGTGAAACATTCACTTCTCTTAAATGAAAAATTAAAAAAACCCAACCTTCCAAATCACGGAAGGATATGTGTGTATTTTAAAGATCAATTATAACGGGACTACAAGCATCAGAGTCTAAAAATTGCAGTGACTTAAAAAAAAAGTAATTAGATTTTCCACCAGAAAAGAATAGCTGGATTCCAACTGAAGAATCTGGTAGGTGGTATAAAACAGAAGTTGTAAGGAAGAACTGAGACCTGTAACAGTGTCTCAGGAAGCTTCTAGATGAAGTAGTAGCACCCAAACCATAAACAAACAAACAGGATAAAATATACTTTAGCTCCACAAACTCTATTCAATAATGCCCTGTTAAGACTCTCTTTCAGCATCATCATTTCTAGCTGCCTTCACACTGCAGTCTTAAATCAGTGCCATCACACAGCACAAGACTAGTACAGAAATACCCAGTCCTGAGCACTGTGGACAGGCACAACACAGGTCTCTGCTTACTTGTGGAGCTTATTCACCTTTTCCATGATAGAAAGCAGGAATCATCAATGTGTAAAACCAGAATCAAATGCTGTTTACTTTACTCAACACAGTCCTCCCTCTCCTCAGCTATCACTGTACCACTTAAAAAAACTTTGACTGGACGACAGATTAGTGCATCACAGGGTGAGGGTGGGGAACACATTCCTAGAAACTGAAAAAGTGAATGCTGGTTATCTCACAGCTGTCTGAGACAGTGCCAAACAATTTCTGTGTCATATTACAGTGTACACACACACAGAGAGACATATCAATTAGTAAGTGTTACATAATATGTGAAAGCATAGAGCGCTTCAAAGAGATTTGACAGGTAAGTCAGGTTTCAGATCAATGGGTGGCTCAGCTACACTGAGCATCTTAACAGAGGAATGTGTATAATGTTTTCTGGACTTACATAAAAGATGGAATTACATTTTTAGTATTTGCAAAACTTCAATTCAGAAGAGTTTAGTGTAAGCTTTCTTCACTCCTTGCCCAGCCAAATCACACAGATAAAGTCAATTTCATTGAATATTGTTCATGTCTATAAGAACTTCAGTCAATCTCACTGACGTCACAGGTATTACTACAAAACATCATGGAACTTACTAAGCAGCAGCACAGAAGCTACACTACTGGTGACTTAAATTATTTTGAATACTTCTTCATGCAAGTTTAGCAATAGTTTTAAAAAATGAGAAAGTATTTTCTTAATTATACAACTTGTAATAAAATGTTAAAACACCAGTTATGCTTCATGTCAGCACTTTTATGCAAACTTAATTTGTATAAGTTTCATAAATAATTTCAAACACGTAAGTAAAACATTTGAATACCATATTGCTTAAAAACATGTTTTTATTTTAACAAAGAAAAGCATTAAAACAGTAGAAGTTTGTAACAAACTGTAATGTCAAAATTACCAGAAAAGTTCAAGAGCAATACAACAAATGCATATAAAATTTTTTAATCTCTCATAGTCCTGAGCACTCAGTGCTGGGAGGTTTCTTTCCTCATAAACCAATGGATGACTCCGTCAGTCTCCAACCACATGAAGAGCCTGGGAAAGAAAGAAGTAACCAGTTAATCCTGTTATAGCTCCTTGCTCCATTTGTCATTCCCTCAATTTCACTCAGTGTCTTCCAAGAATAATAACTACAAATATGTTACATTTTTTCCACTTGACCTCCTCAAAACCCCAACACGTGAGCCCCACTCATAATTCTCCAATTACCAGCTTGTTCTTATTAAGGAAATAACACGTTAAACGAATTTTTACCCTGTAAAGTATAGGAAAAATCTTCTAGCAGCTTTGAGAAGTCAGTGGATTAATACTCTTTACACTCTGGCTTACTGCCTCATCATTCAGAAATTCAGTTTTATGTACATTTTATATAGGAGGCTGATGGGAGATCTCATTGCTCTCTATAACTACCTGAAAGGAGGTTGGAGAGAGGAGGGTGCTGGCCTCTTCTCCCAAGTGACAGAGGACAGGACAAGAGGGAATGGCCTCAAGCTCCACCAGGGGTGGTTCAGGCTGGACATTAGGAAAAAAATTTTCACAGAAAGGGTTATTGGTCACTGGAACAGGCTGCCCAGGGAGGTGGTTGAGTCACCTTCCCTGGAGGTGTTTAAGGGATGGGAGGATGAGATGCTGAGGGGCATGGTTTAGTGATTGATAGGAATGGTTGGACTCAATTATCTGGTGGGTCTTTTCCAACCTGGTGATTCTATGATTTACTTAATGCATAAGAATTATAACTCCCTTTACTGAAAAAAAATATTCTCTTAAATTGAGAACTTTTTTCATATTTTATAAACAAACATTGAGGAATTACCTCAGACAGTGATAACAATGCTCTGAAATGTTACCCCAATTATACTACGAAAATAACAATTCTAGATACAGCATTCAACTAACTACAGAAAAGCCGAAATGAACAGTTTTAAATTTAATTATTTGCAGCAGAAATTTGCATATATTTGCACCCAAAAAGGAAGAAACAAGGGAGTAACCAGTAAGAAATCTCCTTTTAAGGACACAAAGACTTCCGGTGACACATGAGAGGGAATAGAAAGAAAGGTAATCAAGGGAGCTATAGATAGACTTTTCCAGGACCAAAGAACCTTTATGCTCTCACAGTAACACTGGCCCGGAACTAACTGCCATCCCAATCCCTTTAGGATTTGAGGCTGCAATAATTTTTCCATAAAGTCATGGCAGTATCTATTTCAAAAACACTAGGTAACAGAAGTTGCATTTAATGTCTTCTATTAAAGGATATAAGATTACAAGAAAAATACTTACAAGGGTAAATCCCCCTCTTTCCAAAGCTTTCAGTTCATGAGTTCTTGTAAGCATCCTCAAACTGTCTCAAGCTCCTCTGTTGCAAGAAGATTGCAGACAACATCTCAATCATCATTCCCATCTTCAGCAGCCTTACTTTTCTTGATATTGTTTTTCTGACATAAAATGATGATGTTCTAGGATAGTGTTCATTTTTCTGCCCTTTACTTCCCAGTAATTCCTAATTTCCTCTTGAGCCAACACTGCCAGAGGTCTCAAAGTGATCCCACACAGCCATCGCACTTAGCAGTGGCCTGATATGCATCCTTATTATCTACAGCTTTCATCTCTCTGGATGGTGAATAAATCCAGGTCCTCTGCAGTTCTGGATATACACAGAAGGCCCAGTGAATGATGGAAATGCCAGATGTAGTAAAATGTAGCTGACTCCATGAGCAAGAAACTACAGGCAACTATGCAGCACAACTTAATACACGAAAACAATGTAGATCAAGAGGAATACTGAGCAACAGGAAGGACTATAAAGAGAGCAACATTTGTGGCAATAACAGGTCTTGCAATCCTGTGCAAAAGGTCTTTGTACACATTACTTCAGCAAACAGTCAGCAGTCATAGGGTATATCTTACCTCGTTAAAAAAAGTGTCTCTGGAATTTCATCTACATGGATGAGATTAGTTTCAACACAACTAATATGCTACAAAGACACGGAGCTTTCAGGAACACTGCCTTGACAGCAATTAGCATTTGTTCTAACACCACATGTTGTAATAGTGCTATGTCATGTAGGAGGTTAGACGTAAGCCCAAAATATTTTCTGTACCACTAGCGTTCAAAATTTGAAAGGAAGTGTTATATTATAGCAGAATAAGCTAACGGATCTCCAGCCTTTCCCATGGAGGAAAAAAGAAAAATGGTTGAGACTGACATACACAATCACCCGGTATGAGAATCCTACTGTTTAAATTCCTTCCCCGCCTAATTTAGACCAGAAATCCTAAGCTGAATCTATTGTATTCCAGCAGGAGCAGGTACCTACACCCTCCAAAATTTCTTGAATTGTAGTTTTGCCTCCCCTGGCAACCTAACTTTATCTTCCTGAAAACCTTACACTTTGACCAGATATACAATGTTGGAAAGGTTGAAAGAATGCTCTCAGCATTTAACATACTCAATTCCTACACTGAGTCACTCAACCTATTCTAAATGTGTGAACCTACATGCTAAAATTAGGTACCTCAATCCATACTAAATGATCAAAACATTTATGACTTATAAAAAGATTATGGTACTTATAAAAAGACCCACAAACCTACTTCTATGGCATGCAGATTTGAATGAAAAAGTCTTACTAGGCAAATCAATTATGACTTCCGTGCATGTAATTTCTATCTTCAGAAGATCTTTACCAACAATTTTGAAATGGTTTTTGGATGTCCATAGAAGAGCAGAAAGACTCCCATCACTAGAATAAATGTGTCACACTCTTCTTATGTAAGATTAAAGATTAATGGCTCATTCGCTTGTCATAAAGCCAAAATAAACACAGCTTTCCTCCCACCAAAATATTTGATAAAACTGCAACTATGGGCAAACCTTATCAGGATATACCATCAGATGATATAATCAGCACAGATTTATTATTAATGGCATTGTTAATGATAACGGATTATTACTCTTTAATAATCCTTCAGGACATCTTTTTTTTTTTTTAATTATAGAAAGAATCTAAAATAAAAGGCATTATCACTTTAACGGAATGAATCAGGGCCCAAGTGACTCAGTACTGCAATACAATGGTTTCAGTTAAATGGAGCAAACAAAAAACAATAGTTAAAAGAAAGCAATAAATATCACAATTTAATGTACAGACCAATATTCCATTAAAATCAGAGCAAGCAATAAGATCTAGAGTAAAAATCTAAGGTAAATAAAAAGTATAATTAGAGTAAATATTAAATACACTAATAGTTTAAATATTCTTGCTAGGAAACTAGCAATTATGAATTTATTATTTCTTAAGCACAATTCATTGTCTGAGTTTTGTATCATTCTATAATTTTAATATAAATCCCTGGATTTTTGAGGCACTTCATAAACTTAATGTCCCCATTTCAAGTTTAAGTAAAACATGAGCTCTTATTCATTCTAACTTGAATGCATCACTCAGTGTAACTTGAATACATTAGAAAGACTCCATCCAGAAAGCTACTTAGAGAAAAATCTTAGAAAGTTTTTTAATGTCACTAGGGGCAATAACTGCTATTAGCACTTAGCCAGGATCACTACTATATTGAAGAAGATACCTTCATTTCAGTATTTTTCTTATTATATAAAAATTATTTTTGAAATGAGTGTTTAGAATACAAGTTTCAGAGTTTCATAAGTTTTAAATGGCAAAATATCTTCTGCAGTTGTTAGTTCTGGAGTTTTGTCTTTCTTCCCTAGACATTTCCTGGAACATCTATGCTCTTCAATACAAAAATACTGACAAACATATTAACAATCACCAGGGTGTCCAAATGTAAGTTGGTGGTAAAGACAAACTTATTTACCATATTAATTAAATGGTCTATTTAACATGGAATATCAATTCTCTAATCACATCTCATTTGAACTTCTTATTTCAATTAACAACCCTAAAGTCTACTAGAGACCCTACTGTTCTAGGATCATTAAGAACATTTTCATTATCTATCAAATGATGGAGTAAAAGGCAAAAACTGCAAGTACTCTCAGGAGTAGGCCTCTACCCTATTTAAGAGATGATTAGGGAGAAAGCAGCAGTAGTCCTCATTAGTTGCTTAGCAATGAAATGTCCCACCATGAAACAAGAAATGAACAAAGCAACAGAGGTGTTGCTATATAAATGAGTAAATGGATACTCTGTCATCCACTCAAGGATAATCTGTCCTTCATTAAATCTAATCAATCTGGATTAAGACAGCAATGGGTATCTTGCACAGATAAGGTAAGTAAAATCCAGTATGTACATCCTTACTGAAGTATCCAGACAACATTGGTCAAGTTTACACATAAACAGTGTGTTTTCATTATATTTTTACTGCCTAACCTTACCTTTTATATCCACAGTTATATTCAAATTATTAGTGAATTATTGTTAATAAACCATATTCTTACTGTTTAAAAGATTCGCATGTAAATTTAAAATATTAATGATACTCTAATAAGAGATGAGCTTTCAACCAATATCAGAGCTTGCCAAAAAGTTCTTAAAAGGTATATTCATGTGAAAGTCCAAAAATGCAACTCTTACTCTTGTTAGTAATGTTGTAAGCCCCAGAAAAGCAGAGCTCTTAACTAGATAAATATGATGACTGCTCCCTTAATTTTCAGACCTTCATTTCAGGTTGTTATTCTTTCAGCCACTGATCCAGTTTAATAGATACCTTCTAATTTAATCTCCCTGCCACTCATTTAAAAGCTTTCCTTGTTTCCATGGCAGTTTTTTTTCTTGCTGTGGCATTGGGGGCTTTGTTGTTGTTGAGTTCAGTTTTTTTAAACACCTCCTCATTTAATATGTACAATTTAAAATATTCACAAAAAGCATGAACCAGAAGGAAGAAAAAGAGAGAGAAAAGGAGAATAAAACCAAGTATGAAGAAAAAAAAGCATCAGGATTGATGAACAGTTCTTAACTACAAATCAGGATAAAAGTAAATGCTAGATTGCGCTTCTTTCCCCTGCTTTCAGATCTGACAAACTAAAACACCATCCGCAACTTCTACAGAGGGTTTTCACTGATTAGTTTGAGTTTTGTGGGGAAGAAGTGGGGGGAATGTTGTTTGGAATAAAAACCTGAAGGATTCCTGAACTTTACTGACTACTTAAAGTCCGATTGCTTCTCCGTATGTACTGTATTTAAATAGAACTATATAGATTTATAATTACTAAAATTTACTATAATATTCTTTTATCAAATTATGGTTTGGTTAGCTAATCCAAGTTCACTGTAAGATTAAAATGAAGATGCTGCTCCAAAACCAGTAACTATTAATAATTCAGTATTAAGACAAATCTTACCTATGTACTCGCAAACGAAGACTACAAAAAAAGGTGTAACAAGATCATTTATGCCCTGAACATATCCACTGGCTGGATGACGTATTGCCCAAATAAACAAAATTCTTTCAAAGATCTGAAAAAGAGTTAAAGAAACTATCAGATAATTTATCAAGCGATAAGCACATTTTAAACAAGACACTTGAAAATTATACAAGGACAAATTTAATATCAGACTTACTGGTACAAAAATATGCAGACAAAAACATAAATGAACACTGGTGATCATAATTAATTTCCAATGCTAAGTAAGCCTCTTGGTCCTCTAAAAGGAAATATTTGTAGGGTATTAGCACACGTTGAAACCAATCTAGTACATAATTCAATTAAAGTAGTTACAACAAAGTAGCACTTATTCACTGGAGCTTTTCCAATAATATAAAATCCCTCTTTCCTCAAGAAGTAGAAATATTAAATTATCTTCCCATGACTTTTCACCTCTTTGAAAGAAGTATTTTATCAATACCATAGTCTACTTATTCCAAAATAATGCAAAAAAAATTACTTCATATACCTTAGAGTTTATAATAGCACAAAAAGAGATTCCATAACAGTTAACATGGCCTAATACTGCAGTGTGGAGTTTTAGACTTAAGAAGAATGTTTACTTGTAAATAAAAACAGGAGATGTAAAAAATAAGGCAACTGCCTGCTGTACCACACAACCTCACTCCCTTAATCCTTTAAACTGCACCTTGCTTAGGATCTGCAAAAGCTCCTAAGGCCACAGCATATATGATCATGGGAAGGACAACATGAGAAGAGTATGGAGCATGAAAATAACAGAATTTTTCTCTGAGACAATTTAGGTCTGTGACAAGCTGGTTTTCCTCTCAATTATTTGCTTCTGAACATGCAACATACATACAACATGGAAACTGCTATGCGCTTTGCCCTAATTACAGGTAGTCAATCAGGTACAAGCTTCTGAAGCGAAGGAAGGTTTGCTCTCTCCCAGGAAGCCAGAAAGCAGAGGCAGGTAAGTGGAGCCAAGCCAGAACAACTCAAACCATAGGACTATGTTGCTCTTATGAGTTGGCCTCAATTCTAACAAAGGAAAGACTTTGCAAGGACCTCACAGAGATTGCATTGTTCTCTGCAACCTCAGAAGTAAAGGAATGCTCAGGCTTCAAGAAAGTCCATAAAAGACCTGCCTTGAAAGGATGCAATAGGTAGAGGAAGATTAGTTTATGAATCCTATATTATTTCTATTCACTCTCACTTCAAGTTTTTGCTAGATTAAGGATTTCATTATTCTAATTCCAGTTTAAGTAAAATCTTATTCTCTAGTTTAAAAGCCAACCTACATTCATTTTCAAGTAAGGAATGGCCTAGGTATATATGACTCGCATCCAGGTGTTTTAAGTTCTGTAACATGTTTCCATATGAGCTACCTGAAGCTGAAACACATTTGTACTTTTTGCTTTGAAAATAAGTTCCAAATACCAATATCCATCACAGGCTTTTCTGGAGAATCAACTTCCCTCAGTCTCCAGGTTTTGTTTCCCTAGAATGCTGAAAATCCACAGAATAAGAGAGACTGTCAACAACAACTATGAAAAGCTTTGAGAGACACGGAAACACAAGCCTTAGCATATCTCATGTCTAACACATTACGGCCAAAATTAAGATTCAGGTTTTGCTCAGTGTGATTTCAGCTTCAGGGCAAAGATTAGGAAGAAAGGGAGACATTCATTTAGAAAATTCTCTCCACAAACACTTCTTGTTTACATTAGCCAGGACGCTTATACCTTTAAGTATAAATTCTTCTTGGTTCTAGGCCCCTCACCTTATGGTTTTTAACGTGCACTGGATATTAAAAAAAAACAAACTATGCCCATCAAGTAACAGCCAGTGGAGTTTCATTGTGTATCAAGAACTGTATAAAGACCTTAAGTTCTGTTATTTAGTGTGCTTCTACATTTTACAACATTATACCTTTAAGTTATTACAGTTGTTTATGTTATGTTTCTAATGTTTTTGAAAACCTGCCAATCTATCTTGGTCAGTAAGCTCACAGCCACCCTTCCTGCTTCTATCAATTGCCGTTTCTAGTTTCAGTAACATTAGTTTTTCAGTATTATCAATGTTATTCTTTATTTCACTCAAAATAAAGAACACATTCAAGACCCTGCAAATACAGATAGCCTTCTTGAAAACAAATATGAAATGCAGGTGACTATAAAAACACATATAAAGAACAACTACTGAATGTAGACTAGTGCTATGCACTAGGCTAAACAGAAAACTACTGGTGCAATGGGTTTACAAAATACGCACAGTGAGAAACAACAACAAAAAAAATCAGTAATTTGGTAAATAACAGTTATCAAAATATATATTGTAAAAACTATTAGAGTGCTTTTCATGAAGGCACATCTCAAATCAAATAACCTAAAAAGTCATAATGCCAACCTTACCTTATCTTTCCTC
The DNA here is from genome assembly GCF_032191515.1 of Phaenicophaeus curvirostris. Taxonomy (NCBI): domain Eukaryota; kingdom Metazoa; phylum Chordata; class Aves; order Cuculiformes; family Cuculidae; genus Phaenicophaeus; species Phaenicophaeus curvirostris. The sequence continues at coordinate 16,819,239 of NC_091392.1, read as the reverse complement.
AGAATCTGATAATATGCATAGTTTCCACTGTAAATTGAGGTGCCTATGGATTTCAAAACATTTTTAAAATCAAAGTATGAGAACTAAGATGTAGGTGGGGGTTGTGGTTGCATTTTTTGTTTGCGTGTGGGTTTTTTTAGTATCATTGAGCAGGAGGGATCTTTCAGTGATTGGCACACCAGATTTAATATCCCCAAAAGCATCTAATCAGAAATTCAACAAATACACACTGAAATAGTGTTTTCAATTTCCTAGCCATTTTCATAAAGTTTAATTTACTGTTCTGAATTGAAAAAATGAGCACTGAGTACCTGAAAGGCAGGCTGATTTAAGTTTCTATACTGCAGTCATCACAGTGTTCAAATAGGATTCATTAAAAAGGTCACTTTCCTAAAAGCTTTCGTTCTTGATTTCCAAACCGGCAACAGAAACTGGAATTAGTTTTCTACTATGAACCACTACATCTCATGAGATGTCATTACCAATCAATTATTCTCCTTTGAATTTAACTTTCATTCATGGGAATAATAACAACTATATTCATATCCATAAAGAGAAGAACCCATTAGCTTAAATGCAGACTTAGAATTTCATGTGGGTTTTGCCACCTCACAAGAACACTAAAGCCCAAAAAGCTTTAATCAAGAAAGCTTTGGAGAATTTGATTTTTGTTTCTCAAAGCAAGAAAAAAAATAGGTGAGAAAAAAATTATAAACTATGCTTAAACCATGTTGTTTCCCTGAAATTACTTATCTCATACAATGCAAGCTTAGACAGGAAGCACACAGCCATGTACGATCCATCTCAACAAAATCCAGTTAAAGATAAGCAGCCTGGTCTATTGGGAGGCGTCCCGGCCCATGCCAGGGCAGTTGGAACTAGATATGTTTAAGGTTCCTTCCAACCCAAATCATTCTGATTCTACGACAAAGCAGAAGCTGATAACAAATTACAGACTAATCCACATCAACTAATGACATTTACTAAATCTACACTTACAGTCTTTAGTCTTTAAAATAAACTTGACACCAAGTCCTTCTTCCTCTTCTTTGAGGACTGCTATTTATTTATTCCCTGACCTTAATTGGTACAAAAATCATCATAGCATCCACACTAACAGTATTGCACACTACGCCAACTTTTGAAACTTCACTGTAACCCAGACCCATGACTCCTTTGTCTTCTTTACAGTTCTTGTCATCTTATTTTAAGAAAGGGGAAGTGACTGTTGCTCAACTACAACCAGCAACATCTTCCACCTCCCTAGAACAACAGAAGTCCCTTGTCTGCACTGAGCCTTTGTGAGTAGGAAGGTTTAAGGTGAGGATAAGAGGTTAGGCTATGCTTGGGCATGGCTCCAAACACCCAGAAAGGGAGAGGAAAAACGAGGGAGACGTTGGATGTTATGACCCTTCCAGCATCAATTGCACTAGTTTTTATAAGACCAAGCAATTATATCATCAAGTTGGACTTGGCTTTCTTGGATCAGACAAAGAGCAAAGACAAGACAGGCACAAGCCCACCCTCTCAATAGCACACATCTAGTCAGGAGATCAGCAGAGCTCTGAAAACCTTGAACACATGAAAATCCCAAGATACTGACAGATCAGTGAAAGTTAGAGCAGTTCTCTATAACTTTTTTATAACTCAAATACTTCCTAGATTTCCCCTTATCCCATCGATTGCTGCTATCCACACTTTACACATTCTTATTCTTCTATACCTCAAGGCCACTCACTCCCAACTAACAGAATATTATTAAAATACACCTTTGTTTTACAATAGTTTTTTTTTTTAGTGCTAATCAGCTGTCACCTCACTCCTCCAAGCTTTCTATCATTTTTCCATCCATTCCCTTACTACTCACTAGGGAAGTATAAGGGGATTGGACTAGGGAAGATGGATGGGATAGAGTATCGACAGGGATTTGGAGGGTGAGGAGTGCTATAAAAAAAAAAAACCAAACCAAAAGCAGCAATTTGCAGAACAGCAGAATTACAGAATCACTAGGCTGGAAAAGACACCCAGGATCATCAAGTACAACCATTCCTATCAATCACTAAATCATGCCCCTCAGCACCTCATCCACTCATCTTTTAAATACCTCCAGGGATGGTGACTCAACCACCTCCCTGGGCAGCCTGTTCCAGTGCCCAATGACCCCTTTCCATGAAAAATTTTTTTCTTATGTCCAGCCTGAACCTACCCTGCTGGAGCTTGAGGCCATTGCCTCTTGCTCTGTCCCCTGTCACTTGGGAGAAGAGGCCAGGTCCCTCCTAGCTAGTTCTGAAGTAAAAATAACAAGTATGTCAAACTAATTGATAACCAATGTTGTGATATCAGATTTATTAATAAAATTATTTCCCAAACCAGAAAAATCTTTAGATACCATTCTTACCTCTGTCACTTTGGGCTGAAGTCTTAAAACTTCAGGACTCATGCGTGGGATATCTATATGGATCTAATTAGACAGAAAAAAGAATACAGTAAAAGGAACAGCAGACTTTTTAAACAAAACAATAGTTTAAAAATACTATGATTTTACAGTTTCTCATGTATTACTATTTCTGGAATAACAATGATTTCAAAACATATGGCCAAATCTTGAAGTCATTGTTTACCTATTAACAAGACAATATAAAAAAAAAAACAATCATACTTTCTTGTTACAGTTTAGGATTCTTATGTCACATTTTGATTGCTTGCAAATTATACTCATACTGGCAATACTCATTACTTCACAGTAATTCTCAGTAAATACATACTACTACTTCCGTAAAGTCATGTTCAACTGACACTATTACACATTCTTATAATACTAAAGATCAGATTTGAAGCTGGAATAAACATCTCAGCTTCTTCTATCCTAAGAAAGGGGCAAGTAGGATTGCTTGGTCTATACTTAGTGATAGAAACTATTCACTGTGATAATAAACCTATCTTCAAGTTTTCTTCTTATCTGGGCAGGCAAGAAAGTTTGGCATGCCTGCGTTTATTGCACACCATACACAGTTTCACTTTCTTAAGCAGAAGTATAGAGTCAGTAAGAAACAGCTATTGTTCTACTTTCCCTGTACCATCCTCACTCATTTGAAGAGGTGTCTGAGCAGGAGGTGAGAGATTTGAAAAACCCTACTATTCTAAAAAGGAAAACTATGGCACAACCAAAGCTCACATTAAATGAAATCCACCGTTTCAAATTTCAGACCAAAGCATTCCATACTTATGGAATGTTTATGTAGGAAAAAAATTATTAGAGAGCTATCAGGTAAGATTAAAGAAATAGAAAAAATCAGTAGCAAACTTAAAAAATAATCTCTTTAAGCCCTTTAGCAATGTCCTCTGAGTAGAAGTCACTTCAATAGGTGTTCTACCTGTCTATAAGTATCCTGGTGATTTTCATCATTTCTGGAATCATAGTATTGTTCAACAAATGCAAAATACTCTTTGCGTTTTCTTTTTAAAGTGCTTTCTCTTCGGTCCACATTTGCAGGAAGATAGCCCTAAAAAAAAACCAAAAAAAAAAAACCCAAAAAAAATCAGTTACGTGAAAAGGATATTCCTCTGCCCTACAAAAAAACACCACTAGCATTTGATTATATGTGACAGGAAAGATAAAGAACTGATACAGCGCCATGCAGTCCTACATGGATCTGAATAATCAGCTATTAAATCAGTTTCCTAATGATTCCAACTGATAACAAAAGTTCAGATGCAAACACTTGAATAAAATCAGCTTTTTTTTTTTAAGAAAAAGTTTCAACTTTTTCCACCTTTAAAAAGCAATTTCTCATCAAGAACTCTAAGATAATGTTTGACTTCCAAAGAGAAAAGCTGAAATAAATAAGTTCAGATAAATGTAATACTATAGGAGTCCATCAACATCTGCATTCCTACATGGCTATTATTGTAGCAATTCTATTACATTTTTAAACAAAATGCATATTACCTCAGTTGCCTTCATGTAGGAGTGATGCACATTAGCAAATATGTTTAAATTATGGTAAAACTTATAAGGCAATGGAGTATTAATTCAAAATATTTAAAAACATTCTATCTACTTTGTTTCACTTTTTAAGATGAGAAAAAATAATTTCAAGCTTTCGTTTCATCTCAAGAAGTTATTACAAGTTTAATCACAGAAATAGACTCAAGAGCATGACTGACCACACTATTAGATGTAAGAACACTAGCTGTACATTTCCTTAGTTGCTTCCCAAAAGCAATTTAAAATATTATCTTATTTTCCATAAGGTATGGACACACTAAGGAAGATATATGCCAGGTATGTAGGATTATACATTCTTTCTTTAAGTAGAAAAATATATCTGAATGTTCCTCATTGATCTCAATTATAAAGATCTAAAAATACCAATCTTCCCCCCTCCAAAGAACGACATTCTCATTGGCTTCTTTTGTTCAGTTTGATCCCCATACCTAACACCCCAGCATACTTGCCATTTGAAAAATGAGCTCAGGTTAATATTTCAACAGTTTATGAAATTAAGTATCATGAATGCTATTAAATATTCAGTTTATATATAAAGTACACTTAACTAGAAGCACTATTATTCATGTAACTGGCTACCAAAAAATTTTCCTGAATATCCAGAAAGAGTTAATACTTTCTTGTAAGCAGCTTGATTTCAAATGATCAACTCCAATATCCCAGAATACTGCACAAAAGCAAGCTAGTCCATATTTTACACACGTGGCAGTCCTGAGAAAATACTTTAAGAATCACTCTAAAGACAGATGGTTTTGAAAGAGATCTGGACATCCAAGATAATATAAGAAAAAAAAAATCTAATAATCATATTATTTACTAGTCAAGTCAAATTGAAATTTCCCTCACCAATATTACAAAAGATCTTCTTTCATGTGAATGGTAATTAGTAAGAGAGCAATCACATTGTCAGATTTAAGTTTCATTAAAAATACAAATCCTCATAACATCAAAAAAATCCTGTACTAGAAGAGCAGGATATATTTGCACTTATGCAATGAGCCACAGCCACCACAAGTAACTAGTAAGATACTGTGCATTTATCTACAAAAACAACTTTCTTACTGAGTTCTAAACATTAAATGCAAAAATGGAAGAGGTAAACATAACATGCTAAAATTAAAACTTAAAAAATTCAACAATAAAATTAAATAATCTAACAATGCACACATAGTTTCACTACTCTCCTGGAGCAATCTTATTTCTAAAACTTCTGTTTTGCTCAGTATTTAGAAAAAATAAAAACACACAATTTTAAAACATCGACAGATATTTAAAAAAATCTCTATAATAAGACAACTTAAAATGTTATTCTCATGCATCTTAATTTCTTAGTTTAAGATGACAATAGAAAAATTGCAAACAGTATTAAATGCCAGACAACTTAAGAGATGCTCGATTTGGCAAAACTGTATCTTTAAGATGTACTGAATTGCATCTGGTTCCAACTACTTTAAATTGCACCAGCTTAACTTTTGCCTCCAGACTCAGTGTGACATTTAATATCCTGTCCCAGCGTTCTGTATTAACTTAAATATTGAATTCTGCCTCTTGTTTATTCTCAACAGGTTTTTTTTTTTCTGCAGGATATCTTCGTTCCATTAGAAAAGAATTCATTTGTGAGATCAAATGTGATTGTTTGTAGGATACCAATATTTTTTCAGCAAGTCTTTTTGCAATTATTCAAAGACTGAAGTAATCTTTCAATTTGGCATCTTGTTTCCTGTTCACTTCACAAATTAGGTTTTGTTTTCAAAAGTTGGAAGGGTTTGCAATATATCATTGAGGAATAAATTGGTGAAGAGTTTAATCCATTTATTCATTAATTTCCTCCAGAGCCTTTTGTAACCATATCTTCAGTTTTACTGTTCAGAAGAGAAGTGGGCCTAAAAAATTCTACTTGCTAGTTAGGTGCAATATACCTAATGGTTTTGTTGTATTAAAAGAAAATTATTTTTTTTATATACTGTTATCAGTAGACGTGCATAATTTCAAGAGCCCCTGAGACCAAATTTTCTCTTTGAAAAAATGTACTTAGACATCGTAAAATTATAACCTTCTGACTATGTAATAAACATCTCAACAGTTCAATTATTTCAAATCATATTTTAGAAATTTCAACTATAATGGTGATTTTACAAACAAGACAATCGCCATCTCCCTCAGATATTACTAAACGTACACAGTTCCCCAAATGAGTCATAGTTTGGGCTTCTTTAGTAAGACTTCTGAAAAAGTCCAAAACAAATACATCCAGCTTTAATTTATCTCTGAATCATGCTTTGGTTGCTTTTGGGTTTTTTGGTCTTTTTTTTGGTTTTGCAACTGATCTTTGTCCAAAGCAGTTTTATCTTTCTACATTTATTTCCCCAATAGCTCCCAACGCACTTTATTGCACAAAAGATGATCACGCTACTCTCTCTTAAACAGGACGTACATTAGCACTAGGTAACATGTTTAAACAACAATGTGACTTAAAATTTAATTACTGTAAGAAAAAAGCATCATGGAGTTTATGATGACAAATACTCAAAGCACATTTTCTTCCCCACTTTGAAAGGAAGATGAAACAATCAGCTGCCCTAAGTAATGATTAGCAAATGCCTTGTCTTCGAGTTTCCAAAATGTATTAATTGACAAGTACTTAGTAGATAAGAAATAAAGGTAACAATTACATAGGAAAAGCTGAGAACATGTAAAATATTGCTATTTGGTGACATTAAAAATAAAACCCACAACCTCCACCACATACTTCTGTAAGTTTCTTCCTCAAAAAACCCAGAAAAATCCACTTAATTCTTAATTGTAAGAATAAAATAACCTGAAGACTCTCTTTCCAGAGATATGGCAAGACAGGTGAAGATAAGAATTGAACTGGAATGGATCCTGAATGGGAGTGATTAAAACAAAAGAACAAGGGAACTCTACATTTAGCAATTTCTCTAGACTAGAGCCTCAGAAATACTAAAATAAAATCAACTTATGGAATGAAGTTGAAGCTCATGGAAAGCCTGTGCTCTTACATGAAAGCAAGATGGCAACTGCAGTTAACTTCTGCATAATTCCAACTCTCTAAACCTAACTGCCAGTCCTCGGGTTCAAAATGTAACCTATCCTTATGCTTTAGCTTACCATGTTTCAGTCAATTTTGAGTGAGTCATAATTTCTCTACTTTGAGTATTTTAGAACAGTTATCCAAAACTTCAAGACGAAAAAAAAAAAGAAATGCTCTTTTCATTACCAAAATCTCAAACATCTTTGGAAACAGAACTGAAATAAACTGTACAACACATGTTTAACTGCGGTTACAGCAAGATATTTGTATATCCACCATTAAGAAGCTGCATTTGCATTTAACATTAGAAGGAACGACAAATTTAGTAGAACTCATCAGCAAAGAGACTCAGTCACTGGAAATCAGTCTCAATCTGAGGTAAATACTTCACATTCCCTGCTGAATTATTCTATAAAAAGCAAAGCTATTTAAGTCTACTCTCTGAAAAATTCAATAGTGTTAAACTGTTGTGTGTATAACTCAGAATTTTAAACAGTTCTTAAATGCATGAAGATTTGCTGATAAAGTGTCTTTCGCAGCCTCTTGAGAGTAGACAGCGTGAGATTTTTGTTTCTTTTTAATACAAACATCTTCACAAGTTCTTCTCCCAATCATGGGCTGACAAACAGCTAAAATGCACAATCGTTTGCTATCACAAGTATTATAGCTGAAAAGACTGACATGAAAAATACTCCTATGAGGAGCACACTTTATTTTTGCAGAATAACCTTTTCAAGCACAGTGTAAACACAGGGATTAAAAGACAAATCCAGTTCTGTAAAACCAAACTCCGTGAATCCCAGACTCCTACAGGCTTGCCTCTGATGCCTGACAGAAACACCTCCGTGTGCAATTCTATGATACTTCAGTCAACCTACTCCCAAGCTTCTCTCGTTGAAAAATCCTGTGACCACTGGCCAAAGTTCAGAGAGCTTAGCCAGCAAAAAAAAAAAAAAAAAAAAAATCACATTACAAAAGTGATTATCTTTTTAATTAGCTTGTCTCCCTCACCCAGCTTTGAGGTCTGACATCAGGAGAGCCAATGCCACAAGGTAATTGAACACAGTGGCTCAGATTTGTTCGTCTTAAACCACTATAGAAAAAGCAGCCAAAAAACCCCTAAGATCCTGTCACAGCTTTTCCTCAGTACAGTCTTAATCCTTTCTTGTAGTTACTTTAACGTGAAAACAGAATGAAGCCTTTCAAAGGACGCTGATAGGCTTCATCTTCTCTACTGCATGCCTATTTTGAAGACAACTGTAAGGAAGTACTTGTCCCTGAACTGTCCAGCATTCCATCAAAACTGGTTGAAAGAGGTCACTGTTATCGCCTAAGCCTTTCTTTCACAGAAAGCCAGGCTGAAAAATGAAGATATACAGCTGACATGATTTACTACTATGTCTCATTCCCCTCCCTTCTCTTCAACAAATTAATCTTTAAATTGAGCAAAAGAACAGAACTTTAATTACAATTCAGCTACAAGACATAATGTTTGCAAGTACCTCTGATGGATTATAACTCAAGTAATTTATTTGCAGTGGTTGAAAAAACTATTACTACTAAATGCAAAGGAAAAAATAAGGAAAAAAAAAACCAACTTACTGAAAGAAGCTTCCATGCAATTGGACGAACCCGTTTGGGAATGCCAGACCAACTCAATTTCCGTAACTCTTCTATTAAAAGAAAATTATTTCATGAGAACTAAGGAAACTTATCAATTAACATAAACAGATATATTCAAATTAGCACAACGTTGTTTACAAGGATCATGTCTTCTTATAAGGTCCAATGACATTAGAACTACATGGTAATTCTAACAAACTAATAAAATACAAGATAACTACTATCCATAGGGATACCTATGTTAATAGATACTGAGTGCAATCAGGCAACTTTGTGGAACATTCCTCAGCCTACTTTTTAGTATACATGCTTCTATTCCCAGTATCACAGAATCACTAGGTTGGAAAAGACACCCAGGATCATTGAGTCCAACCAGTCCTATCAATCACTAAACCATGCCCCTCAGTACCTCGTCCACCCAACTTTTAAACACTTCCAGGGATGGTGACTCAACCACCTCCCTGGGTAGCCTTTTCCAGTGTCCAATGACCCTTTCCGTAAAAAATTTTTTCCTGATGTCCAGCCTAAACCTCCCCTGGCAGAGCTTGAGGCCATTCCTTCTTGTCCTGTCCCCTGTCACTTGGGAGAAGAGGACAGATCCCTCCTCTCTACAACCTCCTTTCACGTAGTTGTAGACAGTGATAAGGTCTCCCCTCAGCCTCCTCTTCTCCAAGCTAAACAACCCCAGTTCCCTCAGCTGCTCCTCATAAGACTTGTTCTCCAGCCCCTTCACCAGCTTTGTTGCTCCTCTCTGGACTCGCTCCAGAGCCTCAACATCCTTCTTGTGGTGAGGGGCCCAGAACTGAACACAGTATTCAAACAGTCATGGGCTAACTGACAATTGTTAAAGTAAAGAAAATTTTACAGTACCGGACACACATTCAACATGATACGTTTTCCCTGCCACATTGAGGGGCAAGCTCAGTCAAAACAACAGAAGCTGCACAGAGGTCTCAATTGGAACAGTGAAGTTATATCACCAAAACCCAAGCAAAACAGTGAAGAGATGCTGCATTGGGATCAGAAACTCAGAAAAGCAGAGAAAAATAATGGATATTACGAAACAAGATCTGAACATTCAAGAGAATGTGCCTTATACAAGTCTGGAATCCACTCTAAAGAAAAAGGATGACCTCCTTAGAACATCAGTGAAACACTTCTGTCTATAAGCTTTAAAATACCATTGTCACTGACAAAAAAAAGTTTCATTAATAGATGCTTTTTTTCTAAAGCATTTCAAACCCTTGAAAAAGTCAAAATACACTGACAGAGGAAAAACTGGAAAAAAAAATAATCTCGTAACATTTTTCTTACTTAAAGCCACGGTTTGTTCTGTAGCTTTGTTTTTCAATGAGCTAATTTATAACTTTCCTATAGATAAAGACATACAAGGATGCCAAGGTGACATCATGTTAAAGCAATAATACATACATAAGTCAAGGTTATTTTCTATCAGTAACAATTATATTTAGACATGTATTACCGTGCTGTTGTACCAAAACAGCAGAACACCTAAGTATTTAGGAACAGCATATTAAGCATAGCCAAAAATAAACTCTAGTCACATACCTTGGGCCATCCAAAGACTAGAACACCAAACACTAAAGGAAGAAGCATAAGAACACATCAAATATGAACAGACTTATTTGATTTCCAGCAAACAGAAAATTCCTCACCCTTACATTTCCTTGTACCTGTGGTCTGTCTAGGTCTGTAACAACAGTAAGATTAAATATTCTACAGAGTTTATCACATAACTACGCTGACTGTAACTGATACCATTTCATTTTTTTTCTTATCTACAGTCCATCACTATTCAACATGCTGATCATCTACAGCAAGTATTCTTTGCACAAAAATTGTAATGTCAATTCTTCCTCTTCCTCTTTATTAATTGGCATATGCAAATCATTGCCTCCTCCTTAATCTAGAAATGAAAAAATACACTATTACGCAAAATATTGGGGCTGTTGATTGACAGCCAACTGAACATGAGCCAGCAGTGTGCCCAGGTAGCCAAGAAGGCCAATGGCATCTTGGCTTGTATCAGAAATGATGTGACCAGCAGTTCCACGGGGGTTATTCTGCCCCTGTTCTCTGCACTGGTGAGACCACTCCTTGAATACTGTGTTCAGTTCTGGGCCCCTCACCACAAGAAGGATGTTGAGGCTCTGGAGCGTGTCCAGCGAAGAGCAACAAAGCTGGTGAAGGGGCTGGAGAACAAGTCTTACAAGGAGCAGCTGAGAGAGCTGGGGTTGTTCAGCCTTGAGAAGAGGAGGCTGAGGGGAGACCTTATTGTTGTCTATAACTACCTGAAGGGAGGTTGTGGAAAGGAGGGAGCTGGCCTCTTCTCCCAAGTGACGGGGGACAGGACAAGAGGGAATGGCCTCAAGCTCTGCCAGGGGAGGTTCAGGCTGAACATCAGAAAAAAAATTTTTCACAGAAAGGGATCACTGGACACTGGAACAGGCTACCCAGGGAGGTGGTTGAGTCACCATCCCTGGAGGCGTTTAAAGGATGGGTAGATGAGGTGCTATGGGGCATGTTTTACTGGTTGATAGGAATGGTATGACTCAACAATCCTGGGGGGTCTTTCCAACCCAGTGATTCTGTGTGAGTCTGTGAAAACCAAATTTAAGCTCATTTTACCAGTTCCAACTTTAAAACAAAATATGTAAGGGAACTTCAGTAACAGAAACCCAAACAGAGTCATTTTAGGTTCAGTGAAGATCAAGATATGGCAAGTCTTTGAACTCTCTTTAACTTCCCCTTCTTTAAGCACAGAGGCATCTAAAGAGCCTAGTGAGATATGTACAAAACAGTAGTAAGGATGATGAAGTTCACTCTTACATCAAGGTTCCTTCGTATGATTACAAAACCAAATTGAAATCTTCATCCCTTCTGACAGAATTTTCCTAACCTCTAATTCTTTCTTACACATCACTCATGAGCCCCATTTATCCACTTCACCTTCTTCTCCAGACTTCATTATACCTTATCTTCTGCCTATGTGGCCCTCACTCCTGTATATATCAGCTCTATCTTTCCTCAAACCACCACCTGTAATTTCACACTAATACTCATTGCTGGCCAAGACAATGCACTGTATTGCTAAGAAAACCTTAAATTATGAACTAAAAACTTCTAAAAAGATGGGGAGAGATGGTGACCAGCAGAATGAAGGACACGAGTTCCCATATAGAGAAATTGTTATCATGGTGTTTGTGATCATCTTTAGAAGATCTCGACATTTGGTCTTAAATAGATATTTATCCAGAAGTTCACATTAGAACAAAACCTTTACATTCCAGAGAATGGAAACAGCTGGCTTCATAAGGCATGACAGAGATCAGAAAAAGTGTTGCAATTAAAAGGCAATTTTGTAAATTCATATGCTATACTGTTTTAGGTCATAGCAACTGTAGCAATTTTCCCAAAGCAAGCAGAAATCTGATTCATTAACCTGATTTGCATGCAATTCGATTTTCTAGTCTACAAAAGCAGAGAAGATAAAATTCTAATATTAAAGTTCTCAAGGACTGTCAAACCCAAGAACTACCACCCAGTCTACCAGTACTGGCAGTGTATGACCAGAAGCATCATAAATCAGGTATTTTGATACCCATCTTGTTAGGGAGTAGTGGCTCCACAACAGGCCTGGAAAAAGCACTAAGTTAGTGATAGCAGGACTCTTGATCCACCCAGTCAGGTGTCCCCTTGCCAGCCCAAGGAAGCCCTCTTTCCCCAAGTCCTCCTGGCAGTTGAAGCAGGTTTCACTTGTACTGTTCAGTCTTGACTGGTTTAAATTATTGTCAGACTCCAGCTGCAATGATCAAGCACAAGATGCCCAATAGGTACCCCCAGAGAGCACCTCCTCGCATACCTTACCCTTATCCATCATTTTTTTCCATGACTCTTCTATCTCCTTTTCTCTGCCCCAAATTAACAAAGCACTTCTATCACTTCTTCACTTCACAGCCTCAGTTTCACTACAGCTATACTCAGATTTGGTATTTCTGAGATGATTACCTAGGCACTGCTGGTCCTTTATCATTGCAACTTCTAAAGTGGCCCCAGTCCTCCTTTCCACGCAATGACACTGTTTGGACATTTCTCACACAATTACCCCTTCACTACTTGGGAAGTTTTGGCATCTCATAGGTGCGATATATAATTTCTGTCAACTGTAGTTTCTTATTTTCAACAATTTTTCATGTCACCTCCAGTAGTTCTCCATACCCTAGGGAGTTAGCTCAGCCTCTGAGCAGGGCAGTCAGCAGTTTAGATACTCGCCCGCAGGCCTAACATATGCAACAGGCTTCAATTCCACCCATGATTCTATGTCAAGTAAATTCTCAAGCTAGCAAGCACTACATTGTACTTAGCAGGTAACATAACACAGAAAAAAACCCTAGAAAACTAGTATTTTGTATAATTTCAGTATTAAACAAAACGGACATCTGCTTTAACTAAATACATCTACAAATTATATACGTATTTCTCCTCCATCTCAAAACATTATTATAAGCTCCAGTGTTGGATTAATAACAATGAAGGCCAGAACAGTCTTCAAAGGCAAGTGATCTCCAAGTGTGCATCATACTGCTCCATCAGTCCTTGTGCAGTATTTATGAACATGGATGCTTTACCAGGCCTGATCAATTTATGTCACTGGTAGTTTGGCTGTAAGGAACAGATCTCATGCATTAGTTTAGTACTTCTTCCACAACCATTTTGCTAAAGTTTCAAGTTTGGGCTACTGTTACACACAAGCAAACTATTCAAACTATGTAACAAGCATAGTCTATGGGAAAACAGAAAATAAGTTGCATCTTAGAAACTACTGTTATTATTTTAGACTAACATCAACTGCTCATTCTCAATTCTACACCCCATTGAACTCCCTAATCTTTCATCTTACTGGGTTTTTTTTCTCTTCCCTTAACTCAACTGAAATAGGAATCTATGCAAACATGGGTATCAGCTTCTAAAAACAACTCTTGTAGAGAGGAAAAACCCAACAACAAACACATAAAACAGTAAAAGATGCAAATTTACTGTCACATATGGAGACCATGATTAAACTGGTAACAAATTACTCAGGACAAAAATTCTACTCACTCCTAAGTAACTCATTTAAGGCCAAAGATAGGAACTATACAAACTGGAATACAGCTCATTCTAGTAAAACTTCCCATCCTGTGATGCAGCTGAGCTTTCCTTCTACGTTCAGGAGCAAGTAAAGACAGTTCTGACAAAGATTATGGCACTATTTCAAATGAAGCCTCTGTTCCTAGGCTAAATATAAACAACTACTTGCAGGACTTACTTAACTAAGGAGTCATTCTTTGAAAGAGATGAAGAAAGAATAATGTTTTATTTCAGCCAGTATAAACAGAAATCAGTTTTCATCCCTGACACTATTCTGCAACGAGCATTTCCTTTAATTAGGGGTGGTTTGAGCTGCTGTATAATTCCAAACAATAACGTACATATCCTATGGGACTAGTTTTCAAAGGACTGCTCTTTCTGGAAGAAAATCTCAACACTGGATATGAAAGTAAAAATGCACACCAAGGACAAAACATCTTTGTTTTACAACTTAACATTTATTCTAAACAGATCCTCTGACTAGTTCTCCACAAAGTAGGCTTTGGGAGTGAATACCTCCCTACATTCTTGAATTCTGAATACTAATTAAATACTTATTTATGTTCCTCTGTCAAAGCCTCATCCCCTCTGGGTGCTCTTTTTACACTGGGATTGACTGCTAGGCCTACAGATGCTCCTTCTCCCAATATATTTGATAAAAAACATTTAACACTAGTTTTTATACCTTTTGCAAGTTGTTTGTCAAACTCTTTTAGAACTGTTTCTATGCATTTAGCCTGACAGGATTTATATTCTGCTCCAGTCTGCTTATTTGACACAAAAATTCATCTTTCAGATGGTATTTAATAGCCTCCTCTTCTATTTAATAACCTCCTCTACTCTGTTGTCATGTCATACAGGATCCTTCTGAACTTTCTCTCAAGGCTTTTGTTTCCATTTTTACTTTCATAAGTGGTGCAGTAATTGCTTTCAGCATAGAAACTGTTAGACAGGCAGATGATTGCATATCTGAGAGTTAAGGCAATTCCATCACAAACCACTAGCCCTGGGTATATGATAATTCCGTTTCTGTACCAACACTGACTGCTGTCCTATATCACAATCCTCCAAAATCCCAGGATTTCAGACTAATCCAAAAAGCATATAAAATTCTGGGTCTAACTTTTCAGTACATTTACACTCAACTAGCATTCTGTCACTGACAAACTCCACACATCGCAACTCTAAGAGGCTATGCAAGAATTCTTACTGGATCTAGCAGCAAGCTTTCATGATTATCATCCCAAAAGCATAGAATCCAACCCTAGCACATCACTGCTGTTAAAGCATCAGTTCACACTATACTTTTCTCCAATGGTTCTACACCAAAAAAAGAGGAAAGAAAACCAAGAACATTGCCTTTCTCAACAATTATAAAAGCAGGGAAAAAAGTTACTCTTAGAGTCTAATACTACTAGAGCATAAAATAAAAAAAGTTTCTGGTGACAAGAGAGGCAAGAAAAGTCAAAGCACATAGAGTAATATTTTAGATATACTAAAAAGATTCTCAGTTAAGCTGTTCTAATAATACGCTTAAAATCTATGAATTACGCTTATATTTTATTTGAAATACATGCATAACTTTTATATCAAGTGTACCTATTACTGGTTTTATGATGGGATTTATTCTTACAAATGACCTATCAAGGCACTTCATGAAATCAAATGATAACATTTAAATTAAATACTTGTACTCGAGTTCTTGGGTTACTTTGAGACAGACGAATCTTAGTTTTATTTTGAAAAAGAAACCAAAAGACCTGAAAGGGCTGAAATTATTCTGATGTTTTTATCTCAGAATTAATATACTAAGTTCTAGTCTGTAAGTTGCTACACTATCACATCTTCAATTTTCATTTGTTTTTCTTTTAAACACCAGGTTCTTCCCTTTTCCTCTCATGTTTCTTACTGAATATTTAACCTTCCCATCAAGAAGTGCTGAGTACATTCATATTCTACAGCACCTTGTAATGGGAAAAATCCATTTAAGGCTGAATTTTCTCCATATAACACATGACTTTAAAGAAGAGTTCCATACTGGGCCAATATTTAACATAGTGCATGCTCAAGGCAGCAAATAGCTAGACATGAATTTGTTGAGAACACAAGAGCTATAAAAACATACAAAATACCTGTCAGAAGTTAGAATCTTGTCTTAAATGCAAATAAATTCACAAATATGCCACACAAAGAAAAAGACACTTGATTACATCATCTTTCCAAAAACAGAAGCAAATCAGACACTTGACAAAATGTTAGAAAACAGGTATGATATGCTGCTCTTCTAAACAGCCTTGACATGATAAAAACCAGGAAAAGCTGTTAGCTCAACATCATCCAATACAGAATCCTTCCTGGCACCCAAGAAAGAAGGATGCCCTGTGTTTATCTGCAAATGCCTCAATCCAATGGATTCACAAAACAAAAGGGTGAATGCAAATTAATAGAAGAGATGTCAAAAATAACTTGCTACGATGAAGCAGGTAAATTGGAAGATCAAGTCTGAAGATGCAGCTAGAGCTGTATGTGTATCAAGATACTCTGTCTGATTCTTATATAAAGACGTTCCTTGAATGCTGAGTTCTTTATTTTATTCTAGTATGAAGCTTAGTATAACATAGAAAATAATGGAAATTATATTCTAGGCTATGTATTATGGCACTTAGTAGAAGCCTAATATACATTGCTTGCTGTTAATATACAATGTGCAAGCCTTCTCTGATCCATTTCCAACAAGGAAAATAAAAACTGGGGCCTTTCTGTCATCACTAACACCTAAGCATACTACCCTTACTCCAGGCCATCTTTAGTACGGAAGGTCAGTAGAAGTAAGTCATCACAAAGACGTATCTATACAACATCAAATGCAGAAAACGCATAAAACAGTCAAAGTTATGAGTCTAGATGAAGGTTATATTTAATTTCTTGAACATTTGCACCCGTTATTGTTAATACTTATGGCAAAGGATTAATACAAAACCCAAATGACTTGATATTACAAAATAACAACTTAGTACGACAAGATTTTGTTAACTACTGACTTCCTCTACATTGATTTTTGTAATTGTTTACACAGCACTAGGAATGGCTAATACTTTACCCCAGAAAAAGATGAATTTTTGGTTTTCTTCCAAAGAAATGCTCATCTGAACTTCACAGCTTTGTTATCCAGTTTTCATTCATAATAGTCTCTTGGCCAAGTTAATATTCCTTCACAATAGTTGTGAAGAAAAGGCTTATGTTATTATTAATAAGCACTGGGGGGTTTTGTTTGTTTTTTGGGGGGGCAGGGGGAGGCAGGACGGACACAGAGGGGTAATAGTCACAGCATTTCTACACCCGTAATGTCATGGGCATGTCTTTTTTCCCTGAATTAGTCCTTGGCTATCCAGTGTTCTCAATTTTGCTTTAATAAAGCCAACCAGGAAAGAATTAAATTTGGGGCAAATAAATAACAAATCTAAAGCTACCACATTTCTGCTGTGAAGGGTACAAATAGACACCACCTACATAGTGAGTTTATTAATTTTTATTGCATAGAACATAGCAGTATAGAAGTACAGCTGCAAAGGTTTCAAACTGATAAATCGCTGTCTCATAAAAACTTATTTCTTTATGCCTATCCCATAGTTGGCAACACTAAGTCAAGGCACCAGAAGAAAGCCTTCCTCAACCAAGACTTTAAAAGTACCAAAGAAAAGTACCTGCACTTCTATTTGAAATTTGTCCTCTATTTAATATCCAATTAACCATTAAAGAATTTGTCATTGGTTGAAAAGTTACATTCTCCCTAGTCAAAGCATAATTTCAATTTATTGTCATTATGCTAACTCTTTCCCCTTGTAGATTTCCCAAGGAATTAGATGTCCTAGTTATGAGCTGAAGAATATGTTCTTCAGTACAGGATTTTGACAAAGGAGTTTTAATGCCACCTACAAATCAGACATACATTTTCTATCAAGATAGTAATGCAAAAATTATCCTTGCTTCAATATAATTAACATCATCTTAAAATTCCAGAAGAATTATTTCGAAAATGAGTGGTTGTAAAACATTCTTGGCACAGAAACAAGCATTTCTTAACACTTTAGCACAGAATTAAGTTGAACCTACTGATTCAGAGCTGAAATCAACGAGATCCAAAAGCAGTATTTGTAAAATCCTGTCTATAAACTCTATCTCAGATTGAAAGGATACTTTTTGAAGCAACACTTTGAACCTCACTTGCTACTTTTTCACTTGTCTCATTATTTCACGTAACTTTGTGACCAATAAGTATCAAAATATTTATAAACCCTCAAAGATTTTAGAACAATAATATCCCCATTTGCTAGTACTAGCTGACTCACTCACACTTACAATACAGCATTTATTTTTGGAATAGACTTTGTTGGGCTGGGATATCTTATGAAAGTATAATGTCGTATGTAAATGCTTAAAATTGATGCAATTAATTTAATTTCAGAAACTTTGTTTTACCTGCTTTACTATAATACATTCAGATACACAGTTCTCTGAAGAAGAAAAAATGTTTAAAGCAATTATTCTAAAATAAATCTTAGGACAGCATTCTTTTACTGGAGTAGATTTCAAGATTCTTTGTGTTCCATAAATACTTCATAGGGCAGCCTACAAAGAAAACATGCTCTTAATTTACCAGCTTTCTGGTAATGAGCTATTACCCTTCACACTTAAAAAACAGGAGGGAAAACAACCAAGTCTGAAAGTATTTTTCTTGGAACTACAAGCTCATCATTCTGTCAGTTACATAGAACTAAAAAAATAAGTCAAGAAATATTAAAGGACTTCAAAATTTCTCTTCATGCGTTATTCATTTTTGACACAGCTGTTATTGCATTGAGACTACTGTAACGGCTACATGAAGTGATGGCCTGCACGATCAACTCCACGATAGATATAATAAACTAGATGTACATGTTTTATGTTCCTATAACATAAATTCCTTGGATAATTTAACTACACAAAGCTAGAAAATTCTTCCAAGAGCATAGATGAGCAGAACTGCAGCTCCCCCAACAGCATATTATAATACAGGCAGTACATATAGAAAATAGCTTTAATAGAGGGCTTATTATTACTATGGCAACCACAGCAACTCGTTTCCAAAATGAATAATAGCTCTGTTAGGCACTTCATTAATTTTTTTTAAGCAAACACTGCCCTTAATCTTCTCAATGGAACAAAGAGTTATTCTGACTGCATGCAGAAAACAGGAAATAAAATGCAATCCAATGTTGAAAAGACAGAGTAAGATCCTTTTCAGGACCTTTGCTGGAAAAAAGCAGGAAAGTACATCTTGTGTGTTATTTCATGTAGAACGTCAGAGAAGCAGAAGTAGATGAGGCTGATGTTAGAAGGTATGAAACAAGGGAAAAGAAGATTAGGAAATAAGAAATGGTTAATAAAACCACTAAGAACGAACTGAAACAAGGGAAGCCAACAATGTAAATTACAAAAAGAAGTAAAGGAGAACAACTATGCCAACAGAAGATTTCAAACAGCATTTCAGGTTTTTTATAGTTCTCCTGCAACATTCTGTTTCTGTGCATCAACTGTTTATTTTTACATTAAAGCCATTCAGTCTCAAACAAACTTCCCAAGTAGAACTAAGGTACCTCTCTATACAGAAACAGAGAAAATTGGAAATACCACTTACAGTACAAGTTTATTAAGGAGACAATTTTCCTACTTATTTAGAAATAACAGACTGTATTTATTTCTCCTGTTTGCTGACAATCACAACAAAGATCTAGTTTTAAGTGAACAGCCAAGTAAAAATTATTTTGTTTTGGTCAATGTCAGCTGTGTTCCACCTCCCTATTTTTTTTTCTATTTAAAAACACTATTGCAATATCTACATTCAAAAATGTAATTTGGCCCTGGTCCTTCATAGTCATCTACAGTACAACAAAGGCACAACTAAAATAATCAGGATTAACAGATTCATGTCTAGATTACTAAACCACAAAATTCATGCAATTTTTCACAAGAACCAATTCTAGAGCACTTCCCCCATTAACAAAAAAAAAGCCAAACTCAGGAAGTCTACCTACAATGTACATTTATTTATTACATAAGGAAAGCAAAGACTTCCTTTCATTTTATATTTTCACAGAATACCTGTAGCTTAGGAAGAAAGCTGCTGATAAAATCCATGATGTATACAATAAAGAGAACCCTGATCAGGCAAAGGGTTTTGCAAGGAATACACCTAACAAGCTACAGTTCTGCTCTCAAATTACTTCCTCCACAGGCGTTCAAAGCTGGGACTGAGAAAGTCAAATAAAAAAGCAGGCAATCTTGCCTTGGTGATACAAAATAGCTTATCTTTCAACTCAACGACTTTCAACTACTGCATTTGGCTCTTTCTGTTTATATTAATACAGTGAATTCCGTGCCTCTCTCAGGCATCTGACATTTTAGTATTTCGTGCCTCTGAGGAGCATGAATATTTGCTGATCAACACAAAGTGAGAGGACTGCTGGGACTGTAGTGCCTTCCTCCTAAACATTTCATGGACTTGGAAAGACAGGAAACAAGCCTGAATTGCAGTTTGTGTTTAAGCACTACAGAGGTGGAAAGCCCAACTTAGCTCAGAGTTCACAAAAAAAGAGAAAATTGCTAGTACATACAATGAGAAATCCTTTTACACTGTTTATCAGAATTAACTGAGAACAAACATCTAGCTGTCAAAGAACCTCATCTATATCTAAACTGAAAATAATATTTCCAATACAATTACTGGATAAAGACTCATAATTAGAACAGTAAGAGCTATGACTTTTTTAAACATTTGAGTTGGTTTAAAAGCTTTTCCTGAATTTCCCACCTCTATTACATCAGATTCCTGTAAAAAGGGTAGCCCTTAGCCTCTAATCCACATCGGTTTTCTCAGTTAACTGCAAACATGATTATATCTCCATAGTTGTCCATTATTGCTAAAACATAAGCGAGGGCAGAGCTAGCCATAATTACTATCAGAAAGGCAGCACTGCATGAACATACACATTGAAATATGCTCCACTGTGATAGCTTCCCCAGACAGTAATTACTTCATATATATGTATCTTCCAGTTCTGGGCTTCCTGCTAATGAAGTAACTAAGTATGACCTAATTTTCTATTTTTTTTTAACAGTGGAAGAGATAGTAGCAAGAGAACATACAGGATGAATTTTACTTCCCTGAGCCTTGGTAAACTGACTTACAGCCAGTGCCACTCATTACAAGAGTAAATTGTTAATCTTGATGTTCAAAAGCTTCATGGCCCATTGAAAGCTCAAAGTTCTCAACAGCCTTGTTGGTGATGTTCCTAGGCAGTTCTTCCCCTGCTGTATCACCTGCAGAAGGTGGGAAGCAGGCAAGGCTGCCCCCATGAAAGTCTGTGACAATCACAGGTAACACTGAACTTCTCACCCAAATCTCTTTTACTGTGGTAATGCAGATTTCACACCGTGTCTGCTTACGCTGCTATCAGGCAAGAAAGGGAGACAGAAGACTAAAGGAAAATGCAAAATTTAAAAAAAAAAAAAACTAACCAAACAAAAAAACCCCAAACCTACAAGAGTACTTTATCACATAATATCTTTCTTTTCCCCAGGTCATCCGGAGTAAAATATCCCTCTGAATCACGTCCGATACAGGGCTCAGGCTTAAAGATTATTTTTGAATGCCTGATCACAAATTAATACAATGAGGGGTATACGATCTCCTAAAAATTCTCCTAAAGCTTGTAACCTTTTTCATTCATTTTAATTAATGAATTTATGCACTTTGTAGGAGAATGCTGTCTAATTCCCTTTCTTTTATAATTGACCAGCAGGTGTAACCACCACGGTAATTTTGTGCACACACAGGAATTTGGATGATAATTCTGGGATGTTTTGTTTTGTTTTTTAAAAACAGGTTCATCTGACCTTACAGTCCATACTGTAATGCTCTAAATCCAAACCCATTTGGAAACAGAATTACTACAGAATCCACTCTTGCTGAAAGGAACATACTGCCATGAGTTTAACTTGGGAGCTTTAAAGACTATGGTAAAAGCACATTTCTATTTGAGTGGTGTTCAGATCAAGGTTTTTAACCTAGAATGTTCTCTGTGGACTTCGGCACAAAAAGAAACAGTTTTACTCTCTATACCATGCTGCTGCAAATTGATATTAACAGTACTCAGATAAGACATTCTCAATTTATGGGCAAGTGTTTCTTGAAAGAAGCATAGAACAATGAAACCAGGACTCTTCCGTGCAGTCCACAATGTCAATCATTAATTGAGTCATACTTGAATACCAAAAAAAGGCAAAGATTTAGGGCATAGATTCCTTTTTTATAACTGAGAAAAGGACCAGATTACTCTGTTCGTTAATAGGATCCATGGCTTTTCAAAATTAGTTGTTTGGGGGTTTTTTTTTCAATAATAACCTGATTCAGAGATAGGTGGAGTTTGGTACAAAAGCCTTTGCTCAAGTCAAAATTAAGAAATCCTTGCTAAAAGAAAACAATGCAAATCTATATTTTCTTCTATTGAAGATATGGATTCCAACTACAGTTCTCCTGCAAGGCCTTTGATATGGTCTCCCACAAAATTCTTGACACTAAATTGGAGAGATATCAGTTTGATGGATGAACTGATAGATGGATAAGGAATTGAGGAATTGGCTGAATAGCCACATCCAAACAGTTACAGTCACTGGCACAATGCCAAGGGAACACCAGGAATGATTGTTGTCCCTCAAGGGTCCATGCTGGGACCAATACTATTTAATATCTTCATCAATGATATTGAGACCAAGTGCACCACCAGTAAGTTTGCAGATGACACCAAGCTGGGCGGTAAAGTCAATTTTCCAGAGGAAAGGGATGCCATCCAGAGGGACCTGGACAGGCCTGAGGATTGGGCCCATGAGGAAGATCTCATGAAGCTCAGTAAGACCAAGTGCAAGATCCTGTACCCGGGTAAGGGCAATTCCCATTATAAGCACTGCTTGGGGCATGAGTGGATTGACAAGTTCCAAATTACAAAATTAATTATATAGTATGAAGTATAAAAGACCAGTTTAAATATCCACAAACTGGAAGAAGAATAAGCACTAATGTGATCAACTACAGATAATTCAACACTGCAGGGGGCCAATAAAATTCTAAATTACATGGATGGACTAGAAGCACAGAGATAAATGGCTATGCAGTTCAGTGCAGATAAAGTAATGAAGCTATCAACAGAATTAATCAAGTTCATTTCAATTAATGCATTTGATAATGTTATTGAGACCTTTCAGTAACACCAATTTGACAAACTGTTTTGAAGGACGTAACAGATTGCTGTTACAGATGACTATACTTATGAACCATAAATATAAAGACAATTACTATCTTTAATCAGGTTTAATATGCATCTAGAATATACAAACAATGGAGCACAAATAGTAAAATCCCACTTTTCAAATTGCTGCAACAATACAAAAGACCATTGTGATGTGGGGGGAAAGAGACATACCTAGTAAATTTTCTTTCTAAATTTCATTTCTAGAGAACCACTCTAGGATTCTTTAATTGAAGTACAGAAGCAACCAGACATTGTTACAAGGTAATCTGAAATTACATCATTTGTAATTCCTGTAAAATTACAGAATTAAATTTTGTCCTCAGATTAATCAAAGGTTCAACTAGTCTTTCTATGTTCTGTAAGACTTCACATTATCTAGTACTTCTACAGCAAAGGGCTGGCCAAGAGACAGCACCCCACTCAGCCTGCAGTGCTTTCTGCAAAGGTTTTCTTTTTAGAGAGTTTGTAAGAATGAGTGAGAGAACCATAAGTTTTAAAGTAAGTACAATGAAACAGAGCTTTTGAAGGTGGTTAAGATAGGAATCTTATCCCATCTAAGATAGGATGCTTCACCATTTTTATAGGTACTTTTTTTATAGGACCTTCTGTTACACCAAGGCAGTATGCTAAAACTTCAATGTTATTTTGTTCAACTTGGAATACATTGTTACTAAGTAGAAAGAAAAGTCACCTTAAGTCACAGTACAACTTTATATCTTAAGAAATGGGTTTTTTTTGAAATTTGATATACATGTGCTATATTGCATAGCAGTAGCATTACAATGTTGCTGTTAGCTTTATTAAAACAAGAAAACCCAGTACGCTACACTTACTGCTGCTTCTTGTTAGATTTAAACAGGTTTCTGACATCCAATTACATACTCATTAGCTATGTGTGCGTCAAAACAGCAGAAAAATTAGTTAATTTGAAGATAAAGAGGGAATGAGGGAAGTACTCTAGTAGGCTATTCTTTAATTGATATTACAAAATCCATCATACATCTGCTATGCTGAAGTTACAAGTATAAGCTAACTTATTTGCTTTTGTAAGTCAGTCTGATTTTATCAACATAATTTGCTTACATTTTGTTTGCACAGTAAACAGCCCCCTAACACATACAAGACTACTTAAAAACACAACTCTAACAAGTTTAACAGAATTCAACTTGAATTGGAAACTGGATAGACACAGCAGTACCACTGTAAACAGTGCTCTGCCAAAGGAAAGAAACTTCTCAGAGACACCATCCCTATGCTGCTTTGTCAAAGTTCCATTATCCCCCTCCTCTTAAAGCAACCAATTGTTTGCAAAAAACTCTGCAAGTGCAAAGCCCATCTTCATTCAGTAACAAGGTCCATTACAAGGAAAAACAAGGGCTGAAATAAAGTAAATCTACATCAAATTGACTGCAAGGCAAGCATAAGCACAGGTCGATTACACAAAACAACTGGTGTAAATTGTTCTCTCTGAATAACCTGGCATGGGGCACCAAGAATGGGAGGCTATGCAGATACACAGGCCCTACTGTCTGTTCTGCAGCTGCCTACTAAACCCAGTGGTACTGCTGTCTCCAGTTCTATACTGCTTCCTGCACTTGCACCCAGAATATGTCAATACACTCTAATTGACAGGGGTCAGTCCTCAAGTCCCTCTCCAGCCAAAACCGCTTTTAACAACAGGCTACTTCACCAGCCTACGTTTCTTGCTGTAACACGGCTCACCTTATTTAGCAGCTTTCATTTTTTAATTTTAGCTTTATGACATTATCTCCTCATTCTTTGCATTATATTACTACTTGAAGGCATACCGTCAGAGTCCTTGAATAGCTCTCTCCTGCAGCACAAATCATATACCTGGAAGTAATATTTCTATAGGAACTGAGTTTTTTTTTCACATAGATAACTACTCTTGACATCCAATGCACATTATACTTTTCTCATTTATATTAGAAGTAATAGCAGCACAGCAATAGTCAAATAAAGAGTACCAAATGGAAACAAGGCATATTATTTGCATCTGTTTATCATGCAAACAACAAAAATGCCTGCAGGACAGAGAAAAAAAGTGTGTTAGGAGGGCTTAAGAGAAGACTAAGAACAACTACAAGGACGATTATAAACTACAAGAGTGGGTTTCGTTTGTTCAGCTCCATAAAACATTAAAAATTAGTTAAGGGCACTTTTGAGCCATGGAAATAGGCTCTTTATTCATAAGTAAGAGTTAAGTAACCCAAAAAGAGTAATTCTTTCATATTCTGAGAATTCTCGAGTGGTTCCTTTCCTAGTTTGTGTTCTCTCATCGTGCCTTCTTCTGAAAAGAATTTGTGTATGTAAGCATCTGCTGGATAAAACTGTACACAGAAACTATGAGAACGGCTTTGTCATTATATATTTATGAAATATTTACCAATGGATTCACATGCCAATTGCGGTCTACATCTGGTATATTATTTTGCTCAGTGTATAACTAGATGGGGTTGATAGAACCTACCTATTTCTACAACTTCACAATATCCAACCAATGGACCAATTCCAAAACCTATTAGTGGACTTGAATGGCCAAAATAATCACTTCCGAATTTAGATGCATCTGTTTAGATCCATCTTTTTGAGAATTTTTTATGAAATAGCACTCATGTATGCCAACTAGAGGTTCTGAAAAAGACTAACATTGCATTTCACACAGTCTTTATAGGATAATGATTACTCATGAGTGACTGAAAGGATTTCAGAGTCATTTGTATAACTCTGTGTTCTTAGTCCATGTTGATTTCTCACCTTATAATAAGAGAAAAGACTTGAATTTAAAGTGTGCATGGTATTGTTTCAGTTCCACAGATTATTTCTTATATTGCTGTGAAAGAACTCATAACACAATCTTTCAACAATATGCAAGACTAGAACAAGAAAATACAGTAACAGAAACACTCTCTCTTCTGCTACTGCTACTTCCAAGCAAAACAAATACTACCACATACAGAAATGAACAGAAATATTTGCTAAAACATCTCCAATGCTAACTAATTCAATTAATCACAACATACAACTATATATAGACCTAACACAAAACAAAGACCCAACCACAAGGAGCCAGTCACAACAGAATAGCTAACTGTCCCTTCATTACTCACTACATATCCAATCTTAGAGCCCGTTACCTTGCTCTACCTTAGTCCTTGTTCAGTATAACTCAAAAAACCCCACTCAACAAAACTAACCACACACACCAACACCAACAACAAAAAAACCACAAACAAAACCATGACATACAACCCAGTCTCCCAGGTTGCTACTGTCATTATAAATCAAGAATCCTTTTTCAAATGTAATCTTCATTGTAACATGGAGCTAAACCAAATATCTCCCAAAAAAACATACACATAGCACCCACCAGATTCTGAAGGACTGCGCATAGGCTCATATGCATATACTTGTTTGCATATGTATATATGCACACACAGACTTCGCTAATACACACATATAATGCAGTCCAAGCACTACTACTATGTCTGACCTACTACTAACAGCTTCATGACCATGAAGGGTTTGCAGGTGTAAAGAGTTAACTCATTTCACTATGAAAAAATGAGGTATTATTTATAAATATATCCAGTAGCATCTCCTAATATATCCAAGATACAAAAGTCAAAATGTATCAAAAATATCAAAACTGAACCTAAAATTCTAATTCACACAACTCCAAATTCTGTAGCCATTACAGTTTGTACAGCAAGAGAAAGAACAATCGTCCTACAAAGAGACACAGAAAGGGCATTATTTAGGGACATCTACAAGAAAGAATATTGAAAGCTTGATAGATATTTTTCACATTTTAAAAATATAAAGAGCAATGTACTAAAATTTTGTATTCCCACTTAGATTTCTGTGTGAGATTTAGGAAGTTCAGCAGAGAAAAACACAAACACAGCTTCTTTAAATAACATTGACTAAACTCTCACCACAGACAGGATGACTGAATTCCTAATAATAGTGGAAATTTTCTTTCACTGCCTTCCAAAATATTTTACTTTAATCCCTAAATTTGATTTATTGGGGAAATATTCCCATCTAATTAGATAGCAAAAGTGATATCAAGAAGTTTAATTTAAACTGTCTTCCCTATGAATTTGTACACTTGTGAAACAAAGATTTCTACTATTACAACATTCTTAAAAGTCGTACAAGTTTTCATGTCAGTCACAGCCACACAGCTCATAACATTCGTTAGATCAAAGAGAGGAGTAATATTAGATTATCACATTCAAGCTTACATAAAATATGCAATTTAACATCTCAGAGTTTATTCACAGCTGTATAAGAATGTCCTGTTACTCACAGAAGTGTTAAGTCTCATCTAGTTAGTACTGTCTCCATAGCTCTGCTTTCCTAGCACCAATTTCAAAATAAAACACAGCACAGAAAGAAAAAAAAAATCCACATCTTGGACTATATTATATTGAGGAAGCCTCACGAACAGAGGACAGGAAAGCATCACTTAAAGAACTGCAAATATACAGTTTCTACTTCCTTCTATCAGTTTTTTATAGATATCTTCCAGAATATTCTAACACAAAGTCATTTCCATTATTAGTTATTTTGACATAAACTCCTACTTTTAAGTGACCGGCTAAGTTCTCCAAATACAGTGTACTATTTCTACTTGCTCCATATTTTCACTTGAGATACAAAGCCATTTGATTCTGTGATTGCCTCTCAGCTGTTGCATTTACTATTCAGCAGTTTAGATCCAGCGCACAAAGGGAACGGTCAAGTTATCTGACAATACATTTGTTTTCACATTAACATGTTGTCAGCATTCACAGATGAGACATAGAACCACTGTATCAGTCTGTGAACATGAAGAATGCTTGCTGAGTAGACAAGCAGTAATAACTCCATGCCTCATTGTTTTTCATATTCTTATTTCTAAACATTAGAATCATTCTTATACTGCATTCTGTTGCATTATCAAGCAGTAACACTAAACACAGTTAATGATACTTGGGTTTTTCTCTGGAGGTAAGTTCAGTAAGAAGAAATAAGGTGAGAAAGAGAAGAACAATAAGCCATCTATTACATGACATATTGGTAGGATGTATGCATATCACATACTACAAGCATTCAATTTTATGCTGTCTTCCTTTTGCAAGACCAATTCAAAATGCTGAAAGGATTAGATCCTAGGCAAAGGGTCAGGTAGAACAGTGTATCAAGCAGGGAAATTATGTAGTTAAAAAATAATTTAGATGCAATTCATAGCTCCTATAAGAAATACTCACCAAGATCTGTATTGGGGCCAGCAAGTAGCTGCTTAAATTTGTCTAATCGGGATGCTTCTCTTTCAGTTAATGCAGGAGTTACTGAGGTATTATAGTCTGTCATTCTGCTCACCAAGGAGGGTGTGGAAGCTTGTGGGAGGGACTGTGATCTCTGCATGGAAGAATTTTCACTAGCATAATCTGAAGGGAAAAAGAAGCATAAAAGTTGGCCTCAGCTAGTGAGGAGGCTACTAATAACTTGAATTTAATTTGTAAATTTAAAACAGAATTAAGTTTTAGAGAAAGGTAAGCCCAAGCATAACACAAGTTTGGACTTAAAATCAGTTACTTTAAAGTTCACACATAAAACAGACCAGACAATAACACAATGGTGAACTTCACAGTCCACATGCATGGTTTTCTCCAGTTTTTCAACATACTTTGTACAGTAGCATTTTAATAACAATTTTTCACAATAGTATGAATATTGTTAATTGCATACATCTTGGTGCAGCTAATAATGAAAATACATTCAATAGCGCAACTTCTTTCCAAAACTGAGAATGTACTAAGGCTGAAGACAAAAATGTTTAATTATTCTTCCCTCACACCCATGTGTTCCTCACATATATGCTTTACACTTTAGTATGGCATGCAGTATATCCCTCAAAAAAAAAATAGTATTAATAATATTTTTCTGTGGTATTATGGTTGGGAAAGGGATAATATCATAAAGGATAAATATTATAGCTCTTATTTGACTTTCAACATCTTTTTCATTTTTTAACATACCTGATGAACTCCATGTATGACCTTCACTGACTGATTTAACAAGTCTACTATCACCACACGCAACTGAAGTCAGGTCTGCAGATTCTGCTTGTTTTTCATCCTGTAGATGTTCTTCCTGAAATTTATGCTGTTCTTGCAGTTTGCTGTGATTTTGAATTACTTTGTGGGCCGTTTCCATGACCACTTCTGTATTTAAGTTTTCAGCAGCCATTGCTAAGAGTTCATCATCATCATCACCAAGATCCCAAGCATCACTTGTGTTACTTTCAAATTCTTGGAAGGTGCTGACTTTCTTAAGTTTCACGGGAGTTGTAGGTGGCTTTGAACCAGGTTTTATCAAGCTGTTCAAAAACAAATAATATTTGGAGAACTAGTAATAGAATAAGCAAAACATTATGGATATGTCCAAAAAATTGCCCATGTTTGACATTATATAGATAGCAAATATCTGTCTCTCTACTCATGCTACTGCTACATCCACCCATGACAGCATACAGTTGAACAGGTCGAAGAACAGAGGCAAATAAAAACTGAGTCTTCGTGTCTTTGAATAGAAGCAGAATAAATCCATCCTTTCCTTGTCTTTAAAAACAAAATACCCACAAACCACAAAAAAAAAAAAATCCCAAAGTCAATTCAAAGAAATACTGCTGGAATAGTTTATAAGACAGATAGGACACATTTCACTTCTCTTGCTTTATGAACTTTGGTAGATATTTCAGGCTTCCAACGCAATAGCTGCATAACATCAGAGGAGCAGTAATCAAGTCATCAGGTCTACTCCTAAGTCATCACAAGCAATCACATACTACAATTACTGTCATAAACAAATCAAGTCTCACCTTACAACTCATTAAATCTACCATTCCTCCCCACTCAGGCACTCCAGGCACAAACTTGATTGAGAACTTTGCTCTTCTCATAGGCTAGATATTTCCTCTAGTTACTATACTCAGTGTGATCAGCTCCTAACCTTTTGCTCCTCTGTCAACACACTGTGTAAGAGAGACGAACCTAGTACTCCTCTCTAGCCTGACATTTGTTCCCACTTACAGTAATGCAGAGCAATCACAACTTCCTTCAGATTTCAGCTAAACACAGCATAAAGTAAGAGAGCTCCACCTGTGCTAGTTTACCTTTTTTGTCCTGTTAAGACGAGGCAGCTAGAGTTGGAAATGAGAAAAAGTTCTAACATAGTTTTTGTACATCAGTAATGTTTCTCTTATGCATTACATGCTACAACACTAATACTCTCACCCCCAACTTGTTATCGTTGTCTAAAACTGCAAGGTCTTTCTCTTCTGTCCTCATTTCAAGCAACAGGCACTAAGTTTTTGTTACTGGGTTTCTCTTTTTAACTCCATGTTTTGAACCAATTCATCCCATTCCTTTTTCTTCAGTCCTTAAGGTCACGCATTTCAACTGCCTTCACCTCTATACTGCCTGGAAATCAACTAGCACATTTACTTCTTGTGCCATTTCAAATCAGCCCCAGGAAAAAAAATCCACTAGAAGTATGGCCTTGCAAGCCAATACCTTTTGACCATACCACTTTCATCAGTCATACAATTTTCCAAAAATTCTCGCATACATCAATGTTTGAACAGCAATGCCAGTCTCAAAGCAGCTGTGAAATCTAACAATAAATCAGAAACAATCTCCTTGAAAAAGCCTAAAAATGTCTTTCAAAAAAAAAGCAGAAGCTGGCAGAATGAAGCTTTTTGCTAAATATGTCAGCCACAAGGAGACAAAAATCATTCATTCGCACTAGTTGTAGGTTATCTGCATGACAGTTCTTTGGTTACTAATGATGTTCAGCATAATGTTGCTGCTTTCGTGTACATTGTGTTCTGATATCCAATAATCCTGATCTAAAGCAAGAGACTCTTAAATCACTCTAAAATCTATCCTACTGTCTCCTCACTCACAAGCAAAATGCCTACCTTTGCCTCAAAATTACCTATACCACAACCTCACTCTTTTCCTTACAGACAGACAATGTATGCAAGGAAGGCGCTTACAGGTGAGTTGTAAACTTCATCTGCTAGATTAAGAATGGTATTTACCATACAATTTCCAACGTAAAAGGCACTGCAAACAGATAACAAAAGTTGGCAATCTTTGTTAGTTAAGAACTGAACAGCTGATTTGTTGCTCACAATACGGTAAGCATCAGGAAGTCACAAAACAAGTTAGAACAAAGAAGTCAAGATCATGACAGAAATTGAAAAAGGAAGATTAGCAATAGGCTTTCTAGCCAACAGGGAAGAAAAAGAGGAGAGAAGACAGAGTAGATCCAAACTACCTGGAATAATTAAAATATTAGATTAACTTACGTTCCGTGCAATAATGGATCAAATGGCGGATGCTGAGCTCCATACACATGCTGAATACTAAAGGAAAAGAAGGAGAGTTAGTATAAGGATATGAAAACATTTGGGGAGGTTCTGTGTATTAAATAAATAGTCAGTTATAAACAGAATTGTAATGTTCCAACAGTTTTCCCTTTCTAGGAATCTACACAGCATTAAAAATAATGAAGCTGAAGTTGATATGTATTCTAAAACATAACTTAATAAAAGTCATAGATATGACAAGCAGGGGCTCTTTTTGAGGCCTAAGCTAACTTAGGCTTACTTATTTTTTCTGACCAGGAATTAAAACAAGAAAAAAGTTAACTTTGAAATAAAAATATACACTGCTTTTAAATTCTCTCTCTTCACTGATCTGTAATTTCTTCATTTATCTCTTGCAAAATAACAAAAACTCTCAAACAAATGTCTGTAAAATTTATTCTTCAATGTACCCTTCTCACCCAAAATCCAGTCAATTCTTAATTCTTACTAAAGTACAAGGTCAATAAATTTAAAGAAAAATTTTAGATATGGCATGTTAGAGAGTAAAAGCTATGGGAGCATTAAGAATGAACTCTTCGAAATAAATAAGCTTCCAAAGACAGATTTATTCATTACAATCTCTAACATTACAAACCAGCAGATTACTACATGAATAACTAAATAAAAGCACAAACTAAAATTTCATTTCTTCCCAGTGTGCAGCTATAAAATTATTTCACGGGTAAAAAAACCCCAGTAAAAACATCAAAATTTACATATGCCTTCGTAATGGAAATTATTAGTACAAAACTCTGATTTTAAGAGGTGCAAATCATATGCAACATTAATATTTACCTAAACCTGTAATAAAGAAACACAAAAGAGGCAACAAAAGTGCCCTCATGACAAACCAAAACCAACCTCCAGACTGTAAGTCCATCCTTAGCAAACCTGAGACAGAACGGCACCAAAAAGACTGCAGTCATAACAAATTTTAAGAGAGGCTTAGAGTCATGCTACAGGGACAGTATCAATAGTAGTAAAGTTAGCCCTACAGATGACTGAGTGGTGGTTTCTAAACTCTATCAGTTTTAATGTGATTTCATGCAAATCAAAAGGTCAGTCCACCACCACCAGTTCTTCTACATGACTGTGCACCATATGCTCCTCTGTTGAGTCTCTATGCTTTCCTCACATGACGGTCAAGTGTCACTTTCCATTTTGGCATGCAGACAGAACATGACATTTCCTTCAGACACTCTGCGAATTACAACAGGAATCCATGCAAATATAAAACAACAATCATCTTCTCCGCGCCATTAAAAAAAAAATCAAAATCCCCAGCGTTTTCGTTTTTCCACACACCTGCAGTTGCCTGCAAATTTATTACCTACAACTACTCATAGACCCTGTGAGATCAAGGAGGATCAAAAGCGTTTACCCCAAAGGACTCAGCAAACTTACAAAATAAGAAGTTCAGTGAAAGGAGAACAGGCTCAACTAAAAGAGTTAGTTTTTAACTAGAGAAACAAAACCACCAGTTTCTGCTTATGAGTAAAGTGAGTATGGAAGAAGATAAACAATGAGCAAGATTATTTTTGCCTGATTCAGATAAATGCTATCAAGTATAAAGTAATTGTTCTCTGAGAGCCAATACACATCATTCTTCCAAAAGAATATAACAAACTGAATTACTCCACTGTCAGAACAGTTTAGGGATAGGAGTACAGAATTAATAAATTGTCCCTGCCCATGGCAGCGGGGGTGGAACTAGATGATCTTTAAGGTTCTTCTAACTGAAACTATTCCATGATTCTATGAAATAATCACCTGAACATACGTTTTTCAGCCTGACGTTACAATCAGAAGAGTTAATGTGAGTTTGAGGACGTATTCTCTGGAAAAGTTGAATCTGGGAATGCATTAATAGCTCTAAGCAGAGATACAACAACTGGCTTTGCTGTGCAAGCCTTAGGAAGAAAGTTAAGAAATCAATGATATTTTGAAATATCAAGTAGGAACCAAAGTACGGCTGCGTGCCCATAAAGCACAACATCCTGGGCAGGGTTTCACAACTTCATAACTTGTATAATCTCTTAAGAGCTCCAAATATGTTGTGCCACTCAAAACTTCCGAGGGAACACACCCCCAAAGTGCCACTAGCTCTCTGCACCGCGGCATCGGGCTGGGAACGCGCCCCCGGGGAGTTATTTAGAATCAGAGAATCACAGAATGGTTTGGGTTGGAAGGGGCCTTAGAGATCATCTAGTTCCGACCCCACTGCCATGAGGCGCGGGGCGGGGGGGAAGTTAACCGCTTCGCTGCTGCCGGTTGTGACGGAGCCCGGCTGGGAGCAGCGGGAACGTGACAGGCCCGAGGAGGGGGAGGCCCCGCGCCGCCGGCACCGCCCGGCGGGCACAGAGCCGACCCGGTGGCGGCAGGAACGCGGCGCCGGGAGACAGCGGGGCCGGGCAGCCCCGCGCCGCCCTCACCTGCCCGGCACCTTCGCGCCGCTCCGCTTCCAGAACTGCTTTCTGCCCGCGTCGCTCGCCATGGCGGCCGTCACCTCATGCCCGGCCCCGCGGCGCGGCTGGCGGCCCCGGCCCGCTGCCTCAGGCTTCACTCCCCGCCATCCCCGGCCGCGGCGCTGAGCGCCGCCATCTTCGGACCCGGCAACGAGGCCGCTCCTCATTCGCCACCAGGGCGGCCCGGGGCTCTCAGCCAACCAGAAGTGAGAGTGCTGCCGGGCCGGCCAGGCGGGCGGGGGAGGCGCGGCCGGGGCGGGGTCGGCCTCGGGCCGGGCGGGGTGGGGGCCCCGCGCAAATCCGGGTTGGGGCCGCCGGGGTCGGGGCGGAGGTTCTTTCCTTCCTCTTTTCTCCTTTGTTTCCCCCTTATCCCTTTTTGCCCTTTCCTTTCCCCCTCTTTTTCCCCTTTCCCTTCTCTTTTCCCCTTTCCCTCCTCTTTTCCCCTTTCCCTCCTCTTTTCCCCTTTCCCTCCTCTTTTCCCCTTTCCCTCCTCTTTTCCCCTTTCCCTCCTCTTTTCCCCTTTCCCTCCTCTTTTCCCCTTTCCCTCCTCTTTTCCCCTTTCCCTCCTCTTTTCCCCTTTCCCCCTCTTTCTCCCCTTTCCCCCTCTTTCTCCCCTTTCCCCCTCTTTTTCCCTTTCCCCCTTTTTTCCCTTTCCCCCTTTTTTCCCTTTCCCCTTTTTTCCCTTTCCCCCTTTTTTCCCTTTCCCCCTTTTTCTCTCCCCCCTTTTTCTCTCCCCCCTTTTTTCCCTTCCCCCTTTTTTCCCTTTCCCCCTTTTTTCCCTTTCCCCCTTTTTCTCTCCCCCCTTTTTTCCCTTTCCCCCTTTTTTCCCTTTCCCCCTTTTTTCCCTTTCCCCCTTTTTCTCTCCCCCCTTTTTCTCTCCCCCCTTTTTCTCTCCCCCCTTTTTCTCTCCCCCCTTTTTCTCTCCCCCCTTTTTTCTCTCCCCCCTTTTTTCTCTCCCCCCTTCTTTTCTCTTCCCCCTTCTTTTCTCTTCCCCCTTCTTTTCTCTTCCCCCTTCTTTTCTCTTCCCCCTTCTTTTCTCTCCCCCCTTCTTTTCTCGCCCCCCTTCTTTTTTCTCCCCCTTCCTTCCTGACATGCCACCCTGGAGCAGTACAGAGAATCACTCTTGCTTCCTGGTTGTGATTAACTAAAGTGTTCCTATACAGTCAGATCTAACTTTGCAGTACTCCAAGTATGATGCTTTCAGGTGATACTGAAAACGCCTGCAAATAAACTCTCCAAGACTCATTTTGGAGTTTCAGAAAGCAAGCATCCTTTATCGGGCCTGGGCAACACAAAGGAGTGATCTCCACCAATCATGCGCAGCAAGACAAGAGCTGGTTACAGCATATACTCCCCACTTATATGCATATGGATAAATTTCCCCAGAGATTTTATGCATATTTATTACTTTCAGCACAAATCATACTTCACACAATATATTATCACCTCTACAGAATGAACAATGTCAGGACAAACACTGTCTGAAAGAGAACATGCTGTCAGAGGGACGTTCTGATTAACTTTTGAAAATACAGTTACTTAGATGAAATTTTACATTAGCTTAATTCAAAAATATTCCATTTTTTGTAATAGTAACTACTTCTCATATCACAGGCTTTAATCTTTTTTGATTTAATGATAAAGAGTAAATCAGAGCACTCTTCAGGATGAAATGCAAACTTTATCATGTCCATGGAAGATGTTAATTGTAGATAAGAGGACAGATTTCAATCAACTTAGATCTAACATGGTTTTTATAACAAAATACATCAGAGTTTTTCCACTTTATTTTTTTCTAGCTTTTACCCAGTTATCTTGGGGGGGGCTTTCATCTTTCTCAGCTTTAAAGTTCTGAAGACTGTACTCATCCAATCTTTGTTTCTACTTGGTTTATTTGCTCTGAAATAATACAAGATTGAGGGTCTTTTTATGTACCTGTAGAATTGTCAGCAATTCTGATCCAAGGATATATCATCTCGGCAAATAAAATAGGCATGATTTTATGTTAGTCTTCAAAGCGTGGCTCCTGAGAAGACAATGCTGTTACACAGTTTTTTGCTGAATCCTAATTTAATTTGTGAAAGATCATTCAGGGAATGTTCTGCCATAATTACCTCAAAAATTGGCATATAGTATAAGACCTGAACTGCAACACAACATTTGCTCTTTAGTATGTATTTCATGTGTAAGTTAGTTATTAAGAATAAAAAATAATAAAATTTTCTGACTGCTTTGGGAGTTTACCTTAGCAGTTATCATTGAGAACTGGGGGAAAAAAATTAAATGTTTCACAGATCTTGCAGGATCACGGTCCAAAGGTGAAATCTGCACAACCCTGTAGTTTCAATAGTACTTATCTATAAGTATTCTATGGGTAGTAAAATCTTCTCTGCTTCTGTCCTTTAGATAGGAACCATCTCGTAAGTTATGGACCCGTAAGATTTTGTAATGCATTGTGACCTCGAGTATCACAACTTTAACAGAATACACG
Source organism: Phaenicophaeus curvirostris (assembly GCF_032191515.1). Classification (NCBI taxonomy): domain Eukaryota; kingdom Metazoa; phylum Chordata; class Aves; order Cuculiformes; family Cuculidae; genus Phaenicophaeus; species Phaenicophaeus curvirostris. The sequence goes on along the minus strand of NC_091392.1, from coordinate 16,782,655 downwards.
AGAAGCATAAAGTAATATGAACTGTGTCTGTTAGCTAAAGTGAATATGAAACCTGCAAGGTCACAACTGGAACTTTGCTTGGTCTTAACTAGATAGTTTTAAATTAAACCTGTTGCTGTTAGAATACAAAAATGAAGTACTTCTGGCTGTGAAAGTCAAAAAAGTGATAAATCCATAAATGATACAATCTATCATTATCATTACTATGAAAGCTGGCACTATGTTTATGTTCTTTTAATTTGTTCATTGTGGACCTTACTCGAAGGGAAACTTAACTAGCTTCTGCCTAGGTAGCCTAGGCCATCCATCATCCTTGTAGAAGTTGACCTGAATCCTGAAGTAATGCCATTTGACTTCTGTGTCAGTCTGGTGCAGCCTTGTGGAACTTATGGTTCATTTTAGAAGTCAAAGTTTTATTGGATTACATAATAAAGCCAGCACATTAACTGCATTATTTAGTTTTCATTATATTCACTGTATTTTACATTGTGCCTAAGTTTTTAAGGGGTGATACTGAATTTTATAATGGAAATGTAACTGTTTCATTGGTTTGTTCCTGTGATTAAGCCTGACCTGCAAATGGGGCTACATTTGTATCAAGAAAAACTTGAAGTGCACAGTCACAAATCTCTGTCATTGCTACTGTGTGGAGAGCTGCTGTCAGTTTAGACCCTTAGACTGAAGTTGTATGAAGCTGGACTGGGCCCTCTCTGTTGTTAACTTTCAGGAAGGCAAGAACTTTGCACTAACTTTTATATTTTTTCCTTTCTCAGTGTTTTACTTTTATCGCAGACACAAACCCGCATTGCCAAGGTTCTGGAGATGGAAGGGATTTGGAAGAAAAGACCTTTCAAGACCCCATCAGGTAATTTAGGTACCATTCTTTACGCTTATCCCTTAACCTGATCCAACCACAAAGGGTGTGTCCTTGAAAAAGACTTGTAAATTGGTATTAATAGGGTATGATAAGAAAGTATGTTCACACCTATACAATATTTGGAAGGAGAGGGTGGTCTGAGCATGTATTTTACGAGTGTTCTGTTTAACTTTTCTTGGTTACAGAAATATAACATGGGTAGCCAAGGGTGTACACAGGCTCAGATGTCAACCTCTTTATTGTGTCTGAGAAGGAGACCTGTCAGAGTTCAGATGCTGTCATTCGAGGAGTATAAGAACACTGAAGTCACCTGTCCTGCTGCAGCTGATTAGCATAGTCTTCAAACACTCCCAAGGGTAAAAGTACTTGGGAATTTGATTAGTGTTGAGTTTTGCTTAACTATAGTTTCACTGCTTCAAACAACCAAACTAGGTATTTCAAAGCCTGCACGGCTGTTAACTATACCCTGCCCTGCTGGGATTACAGTATAAACTTGCAGTAATATTTCAGTTGCCACTTGCATGGGAATTTTCATTACTTCAGAGCAAGAAGAAATATTAAAAGGTCTGCTGTAGTATTTGTTTTGTTTCATGCAAAGCTGTGTGCTAGAATTTATAGTTGGGAAAAGGTCTGTTTTCAGCAAAGACAAAAAATGTATTGAGCTAACAAGAGGTTTGTGCAGTTTTTCTTTTTTCTTCTTTTTCTTTGCTGTTAGTTTTCTTGGGCATTTTTCAGAATTGAGTCACTGAATGCAGCAAGTAACTGTTATTGAGGATGCCCAGGAAGTTTCTGTGTGTTCTGAAATGCTGAAATGTAGTCGTGGTTTTGGTTGATCAAAAGTGGGTGTGTTTTAGCTTGCACTAGCAATTTTTTGACTGAAGTAGACACTGAAATGTTTATTCAGTGTGATAGCTAGTAATATAGCTGTGCTGGGATGGTTATGCAGGTAGACTTCACTGTGGAGGTGCAGTGTGTTTTGGGAAAACAAGCTTTTCTGATGATGCATCGGGAAGTATAGATTGATGCTAAACAAAACTAAGCTGACAGCAGCACTCGTTGTTCGCTTAGCCGTGCTTACGCCACAATTTGCTGATAAAGTTGTATAAGCCAGGGAGTGTGCCTTTTCACGCTTATCCTTACATCGCTATGTCAGCAATATGCTGTAATGTATATACAACTGGGTGGTGTGGTTTAAGCTGACTTATTTTACAAGATAACAAGACTACCTTTCTCTACATGCATTTTTGGTTTGCTTTAATCAGTAAGAAAAAAAATTGGAAACTGAATTCAAACGAGCATTAGTTTCTGCTGATGTTTTTACTGCTTTAGCAAACTGGTGGAAACACTTCTGAATGTAGCACACAGGACTTTCTGATCACTCTTTCCATTTGGTCTGTGCATGTGCCTTTTTACTGTACCATTGTATCTGTATACTTTATTGTAACCATCATGGAAGAAGCAGTTATTTAAAATAAAATTGAGAAAAGGGAGCGAAGTTTCCAAGCAAGCTAACCGAAAACCAGCATCTGCACAAAAAGAAAAGAGTAACAGAAACAGAGAGAGCCACTTATACTAAGGAAGACAATCCCTGAGGGTACAGTGCTTGGTTACAAAAAGTTATGAGGCAAGGTAAGAGAACTGGGAGAACTGCTCATGTAGAACCATTGAAAAAAGAACAAAGAGATGTTAAACAAGAGGGAGAGCTAGAAGCTAAATTGGAAAAGGTTAAACATGGTCCAGCAAATCACATAGTCACAACAGCTCTTTCAGTGAAGTGCAATTTTTTTCCAGAAAACAAGAAAAAACAGAGAAAGATTCAACATGAGGGAGTAATGGCCAGGAGTCAGCATTGCAGACAATCATCACAGCACTTTGTATCCTGTTCTCTGTAAGCGGCCTTCTCTGTTGTATGTTAATTGAACAAGATTTTGAAAATAAGAGCAAACTTACCAAAACGCACTTACGCTGGTTGTGCACATGTATGGAATTATGCGCAGTCATGCTCTGTGTACAGTAACAATGAAAGAGCACTGTGAAACATTAAAAAAGCATAAACAAATATGTGCTGTCTCTGGGAAAATGTCTTGGTCTCTGATTTCTCCTTCTATAAAAGTGATCATTGCGGGTAGTTTTCTAAAGCTCTCAGTCACTATAATATTAGTAATGGTGCTCGTGTTTACATTTCATGCATTTCTACATGAAGGTTTTTAGTTTTATTTTTGTCCACCTCACAGCCTCAACTTATAATCTGAAACTGTCGGGTGTAGCCTTGAACAGCGCTCTCTGTCCAAGAAGCACTTGCTCACCAGCAGTCCAGTGCTCTTTCTGAAGTCTGATGCAATATGAAGTTAAGGTATAAATGACTCAGAGGAGGAAGTCTAGGATAGAAGATGGGGAAGCTGGCAAAAGCAACAGGTCCTTTCTCCCACATATTTCTAGTTCCTTAAAATGCCACTTCATTATGTCTCCAGTTCATAGAGTGAAGGTTTAAACATAGCATTGCAGCATGACAGAACTTTAAACTCAGATAAATAAATCAATCCATATTTGGCTCTGAGCCATGATAGTTCTCCGTTCATTGCTGACAGAATTTTTATTTTTTTTAATTATACAATTCAAATAAGTTTCTAAACTTCACATTTAGCTTGCTGCTAGAACAAGGTGCAGAGGAAAAATCCTTGTAGCATCAGCTGACGTTTTCCAAGGCTAAAAATCTTGAGTTATCATGAGAGCTTTAGAGGTGCTAGAAGACCTGCTTAGTACTGTGGTTTGATGAGGCAGTAAGCAATACCATTTTTCCAAAGTCAGTAAGAGCATGCAGTTTCTTGGAACAGACACAGAAACTTACTGTCTACTTTTGCTTTACTGCTTTACATGAAATACAACAGAATGCAAGAGAAAGGTATCTAGAGCTTTTCTTCTCAATCCACAACTTTTTTTGAAGTGTCATCTGTAATTACCTGTAGCGCAAAACAAGTTTTGGGCGTGTAATATAAGAGTGAGTTGGGTTCCTAGATATCTTAAGCTTAATAAGAGCCATACTCACCTTGCTACGTGGCCTCAATTTTTTTCTTGTTTTTAAAGTTTGCATCACTGATTTTCTCAGAGAAAGTACCTGAAACAAAGTGTCTTACAACTCTAAGAAGGAATTTAGCAGCAGATCTGTGTGCTTTTGTTCAGCCTTTCAGTTTTGTTCATTTTGGTTCTAACTGAGAACTTCCTCTCAAATTTTAGGAAATGTACCAGACATGAGGAGAAGTATTTCTCAGTACTATTTAGTTTTCGCTTATCCTGCTGCTGCTGTGACTGCTGGTACTGACCTGCTCTGACCTGTGGTTTGTAAGAAATTCTGATGAGTTTATATGTAGGTCTTTGATCACTTTTTTCAATGAAAGAAACCTCCACACCTACAAAAATCTATAAAAGGCTTTAGTTTATTCCCTGCTCAGTTTGTGTTTCTCCGTCTATTTCATCGATTGTTCTAAACAGAATTTCTTAGAAGGTATACACAGCACAGAGACATTGCACTTGGCATGCCGCTGGCATCAGTCATGCCCTTGGCTTCTTCCATCTTTTGACCAAAAGAAAAGCTGTTTAGAAGTGAATCTTTAACTCCTTCCATGTGTGCGAGAAGAATAGAGGCATGGTACTACACAGGAGTTTTGATGGATTATCTTCAGCAGATGTTTTCAGATATTAGACAGCATCAAGCTGTGTGTGAATGGGAGTCTACAGTTTATCTTGAGATCTTTGTTGTCTGACAATTTTCATGAGTGGAAGCTACAGGATTTGGTTGGGGTTTTATTTTTTTCTCTGCTGGTCTTTGACCATCCATCTCCATCACCAGCACTTGTTTAAATTCCCTTTGTGGTTTCTCCTTGGATCTCTACTGTAATTTAAGTCTGCCACTGACTTCTCTTTTGATGCCTCAAAGCCATCGTTAGTGCCTTTTTCATGTCATTTGTGTCTGTGTGAGGGATTAGGTTTTGTTAGTATTTACAGCAAAGCTTTACCATGCTATTCAGCCCCATTTCTCTCTCAATTAGTTTTTCTTTGATCCAAATGTGTATTAGAAGGTAATTAAGTTTCACTGTTTACTTTTTAATACATTCTAATTTTCTCCACATGGCAGCTGAAATGTACACTTAAACTGAAAACAGCCTTTTCCCCTTCTTTTATAGTGTCCCACATACTTTCAGTATTGAAATCCTATTAATGCAATTTCTGCAGAAAAGGATTAGTGAGTGAGCGAGTTCAGGTAGTGGAAGGTGAGTGACAAATACAGGGTAGAATATAAATTCACCATTGGTCTTGCATTGTGTTGCATAGATATAATTTCCAAAAATATCTTCAGCATAATACATTATAGTTATAATTCAAATCAAGAGAGTTGTACCAAAATCATGCTTTCTTTTTCTTTAACACGAACACTTCAGAGGTATATCTATACCAGATTTCATTAACTGCTCTTTAGTACTTGAACTTTTACATCGTTGTTTCTGTGGCTTGCATATGCTCTTGTTTGAAGGACAGCAAATATGAACAAGAGTAATAAGTGTAATCAAGATATTGCAGTTGGAGTTCTAGTAACAGGATCCTTTCAGTGTAATTTTCAGCAGAAAAGAGTTACTGAGTGCTCCTGCGTTAATGCTGTTGGGTGAGCCACCCATTTTACTAGTGAGAGTGCTGGGAAGGCAACAGAGGGGCTGAGAGGTTGGGTAAAGAGCCATAAGAAAAATCATATTGCAAAGAAAATGAAAGTAACTCCAGATACCTGGATGAAAATACAGGATAAAGATAATAAAGTATTTTATTATATGTTAGCTTTAAAGGGTTACTGCTTCTTATCCAAGAGGCTTACTGCATTAGTGATTTGGATTGACAAAGCACTCATTAGCTGTAGGTGAAAAATGCTTTCCTAAATTTAAGAATTTTGGTACTATTGGGGAAAAATTCAAAACCTGCATAGTTTTGTTATTTTTAGACTTTGTTACTTTTGAGAAAGGGGTAGGAATAGTGCAAGTTTTTCAGCTAAGGGAAAAAAATAAAATTCATATTGAGTAGTGAGAATGAAGTATTTCCCTATTCATATCACTTTCTGGTATAACACAGCATGTAGCATCATGTTGTAAAGTAATAAAAGGAAGAACAGCTTAGCTTCTAAACCTTGAAATGAAAATTTGCAATTTTGCTTGAATAGTCTTGACGGTTGTTTCAGGACTGGCAATCTTAGTGCAAGAAATGAACTAAGAATATTGACATAAAACCATCAGAGAGTCCCTGAGTTTTGAAGAGAAAATGATAAGGCAATCACAGACAGCTTCTCAGAAGTTAAAGCCATTTTAAATAGAAAGAGCTCAAAGGATTAATCTTTTCTACTGAAAACCTGAAGTATAGTGGTAATAATTCTAGCATGCATGGTCATTAAAATAAGATTTCACAAGTAGCTAGGGGAAATAGATACGTTGTGCATAATTTTTCAGAAATCTTTCTAACTCTGAAAATCAGCCGTGGGCTGCAGAACAGGAACAATATTGAAATACTAATGAAGCTTGAAAACTTCTGTGTTCTCTTTTTTTGGCTTTGTTTTGTGAGAGGCAAGATTTGTACAAGGAGATAGTATTTTGTATTAAACTAGCTCATGTAGCTGAGGGAAGAATGGATAGGTTTCTGTCATACTGTATTCTGGTTGCCATATTAATAATACTAGAATTATTAATATCAGGCTGATCCCATACCATCTTTATTATGTATGATTTAAATTAATTCGTGTGTGGTACTCTTCTGTTGGTACCAGTTCTCAGATAATGTCAGTCAACAATCTTACTAATGCTCTAAAAAAATCAAATCACTGAACACTTATAGGTGGGAAAAATTAAGAGTTGCAAATGATGATAATGGCAGTCACTACTGAAGAACATAGCAGAGTCATAATATGATTTAACAGATGGAAATTAATACTGGAAGAAGTTCAGGGGAAATACCTTAAGACTGAAGATAAGCAATCGCATCATAGGGTGGAAGATGTAGGAACTTCTTCATAAATTTTGTTCTTTAAATCAAGACAGAATGCCTTGCTGAAAAATATGCTGTACTTCAGCTACAGTTCATTGGGCCTGATTGAGCTATTTACTGTGTGAAAAAAATCTGTGTTCTTTGTGCAGAAAATCAGAGGAGTTCATCATAACAGTCCCTTGGGCTGTACAACCTATGAATTGCTCTCAAAGCTATTCCCTTCTGAATTTCTTCTTACTATTCATCTCTCTTTTAGCTTGTATTACTTAAACAATAGAGATGCAGTTACATTACATCGTTTTAGGCACAGAATGCACATTAGATACAGATGCTTTGTCTTATATGGAAATCACATTAATATGTGGTTTTGTTGGAGTATCACCAAGAATACTGATTTTTATTTTTTTTTTAGGCAAGGGAAAATTTAATGGAGCAAATATATTTAAACTACTGTGTCTAAAAATAAGCTTTCCTGTGTCTATGTAGGAGAAGAAAGAGGGCCACCTCTACATAGTTTTTAGTCTCACTGAAATCTAAACTGCTGTCTGGAAATGTGCCGCGTCTTCACTGAGAAGAGAGATTGGCTCCTTCTGTAGCATGCCTCATGAGAAAGGGTCTAAATTGGGGCCCTTTCCTTAGGAAAAAATAACTCAGGTAATTTTTTCATAGCTCTTAAATAATTAGCTAATTGACATGTGAACATATGGGAGCAGTGAAGGGATAAATCACCACAGCAGCAGCTATACAAGGCCTTTATAGTATTCCAATTTTCAGTCTGCACAGTAGAAGAAAATGTCCACTTTATTTCAGTGCTAATAGTTGGCAGTATGCCCAAAACAAGTAAAACTAATGAGAAAATTATTATGGTAGAGAAATAGCAGTCAGTTTTCATCTAGTGCTTAGAAATGATGGATCTAGGATAAAACTGCTTTTGATAGGCTTTGGGTTTGGCCACAACGTTTTACATAGCATACTTGTTGTTCTAGAAACTTTCAGTATCAAACATAGCTTAGGAAATCTCCCGTTCTGTTTTATAAAATGGATTGAAACATGAAATTCGTGCTTTTGTTTAATTCGTCTCAAAATGTGAAAGAAACATTTATGTTAATAAATCCTTGTTTGCATTCAGTTTCTCATTTCTTCAAGGCAAAGGACTGTTCATTCACTCTGCAACCCATTACTCTTTTTAGTGTGCCCGAGCTTGTCTGGAGAGGAGCTGAGGTGCCTTTGGCTTCTCTGGAAACATTATGTCATCATCTGAACAAGATGTTGTAAAGCCAGGAAAGGATCAATACTTTGATGAGGAGCTGCGGGCTCAAAACCACATTGTTATTTGATAAAGGACCACTTGGAACACTTCCCAAAGCATTTTCCATGGTATGGAGCTCTAGGGACTTGATTTGTCTTTCTGCCTAGGAAACTGAGTTGATTCATCTGTAAATACATGCCTGCCAACCTCAGATAACAAGAAAAATTGCACCTTCTGTCCACGTTTGGCTTCCGCCTTTCAGCCAATTTCAATAGTATACCATCTCTGTAAAAGAAGTACTTCACATAGCAACAATTAATTCAGTGGGAAAGGGAGGAAAAGGTTTTAACCTTTTTCCTGCTGTCGACACCAGGCAAGTCTAGCATTTAGTCCTTATGACCACACAGCCCTGAGCACACCACACTGCATGGGATGCAAGGGCAGGCAGTCCCAGAGGAGCCTGACTGAGAAAAGATATTGTGCTGCATGCAGTCCTTCCATCTGACCCCAGCCAGCTTCCCTGCCAGGCTGCAGTGCCAGTGCTGTTGACCGTGTCCACCTCAGGATTTCCAGCTGAGACAAACCAGGACAGCCGCATGCCTGTGGGTCAGTGTGTCGTGTAAGGCAGGACAGCTAGAGCTAAAGGGTTCTCCATTGAAACGAGCTCAGCTCTCCACTGAGAAACAATTTTCAAAAGAGATTCGGGTTGTTCAGGGTGCTAAAACAACATGGCTTCAGATGGTATCGTAATTAGTATACAGCAATCAGGAATTATGCAATGGGTTAGTAAAATGGATTGAACGAAATGGGCTGGCCAAAGCTTTTATACTCCTTCTGTCTTCTTCTTGCAGTCAGAGATGGCTTTAGCAGAAAGGCTGTGCAGAAGTCCTGTAGCTTTGTATGAACAGCCTACCAGCTATGGGAAAAGCTCTACCTTACTAGGTATTACAGCTTTATTTAACCCTCCTGCTGGCCCAAGTCCTAAGTAACCCAATTTTAGAATTCAGATGCCCAAAGACAAGAAATTTTTTTTACGAAATTTTTTTCTTTTTTTCATTGAAGAGGAGAATAATGACTGTGATAACCTTAAGAAATATAGAAGAGGGGAAAGGGAGGGTTCAGCATCTTATCACGATATATAGATGCACATATCACCTGACATTAATTGTGTGTTTGTACTCTGATTGATAAAAACTCAGTACCCAGTGCAGTTTCGAATTAATTTCACTTTTTTTTAATAGAAAGAAGTTGCTCATTGGTGTCATCATAACAAACAGATATTTACATTGACAGAAAACAAGTTTAAGTGTCAAATCACTTCCATCATACTTGTTTGGGTCTAATTTGTTGAAAATACTCTCTGGTTCCTCCTTGTGTTCTGGGGTGCTGAAAATCTTGAAGATTTCATGTCCATTCCAGCTCAATTTAACTGTTATATACGACTATTGAAATGTTGGTTATGACTTTTGGACTTTAAGAGCTTCAGAATTATTGACAAAAAACATTCCTTCATCTTATTTCCATCAAATCTAAACAATGCAGAACCTGCTTTTCATGTGGAAATGATGGCATTCCCTACCTCTGGAAGGCAAGAGCAGCCTGAATACTTACTTCACCTTAAAAGAATTGCTCTGTATTTGTTTGCTGTTTTATTTCTTTCAACAGTTAAAGCCATATGATCTTTCACATTGGTGGAAGAAATTGGCAAGCAACTTTGTCAGTGCTGTTGTGAAAAGCCTTTCACAGCATCCATCAGCTCCCACAAACTTCAGTGGGGTTGTTTATCTCTTTCATACCAAGGAAAAAGGATCAATATCCAAGAGATCTTTCATAGGCCTTGGAGTCCTGGAGAAATCAGCCAGCAACAGTCATCTGTGGTTCTCTGAATGTTTATTCTTCCATGTAGCCTTTTCTTTTCTTGCCACCTGCTCATCCAAACCACATTACTATAGAATTTTATCTGGTAAGTAGACCTCAGCATACATGTATGCAATGCCTGGGAGAAACTGAACCTAGGTGGTAAGGTTTTACTGCTCTGAGAAACACTGATGTTCATACAGAGTCAAGAGACAGATATTATGGTTTCTAAGGACTGTAACCTTGACAAAGACATTTTTTTCTTTGAAATATTCTGAGAACTTTTATAGCAGCCACAAGAAAGAACAGCCTTGTGTGCTTTTGAAAGAAGGCTGGGCTTCATGACTTAATCCTTTACTGTTACAATCTACTTCGTTTGTCCTCTATTAATAAAATACAATAAAATAATTCATTGTAGCATCACTATGTAAGTGGCTTTATCATATTCTACAGGATGAAAGCTTTTTCACTACTCTAAGCAGGCAAAAATAAAAATTCTTCATACTGTCTCTCATATCAAAGTATCATCAAAGTCCACTGTCGTGGTTTTAGTTTTCTGTTGACCACGTATTAGACTTTCAACACAGGATTTTTCCGTTTGGAAGGAAGTGGAAATCTTCCATTTGGAAGATGCTCAGGAGCATCTTCCCACTTGCAGAGGAGGATCCAGGGAATGCTTTCATTGTCACCAGTGTTTCCATCCAGTACGTTGCAATAAATGGAGTTTTGCAGTTACTGATAATTCTTCAAGAAGGAGCAAGCAGTTTCCTCTGAAGTTGCTATTAATACCTCATTATGAGATTATGATAAGAGGTCTCTCTGGAGTCTGCCAGCTAAACAGCTGTTGGAGCAGATGAGTTGGTACCACTCAGTGCTGTAATGTTTTGGTAATCTCATTCTTGAAGATCCAGTTAATTATCATTTGCAGCTTGTCCAGGTGTCTGTTAGTTGAAGACCAAAGTATTCTGGCATGATGTTTGAACCTGATGTTTTTTCATGTCAGCATGACCACTGAGCTGTCAACGTGAATCTGCATTTTTGGAACCTACCTACTTTGAAAGCAGCATTAGTGTATTAGGAGACAAAATCTGTTTATTACAGCAACACTGATAATGCTAATATTATCATTGAAAAATGTTAATATGGGAAAGGTGAAAAATAGTCCTTCACGAAGTTCAAAGAGCACATGCAACTCTATCCCACATTCAGAAGTGTTGCCCTTATATATAGATGGATGAGTGGAGGCAGGATTTCCCTTTGATACAAGTGAAAATTTCTGCATCTATGTTTATCTACTTTTTAAGGAGGTTGTTTGTCAATTCAGGTATTTCCTATACATACTTTCTGGAGATTTAGCAAAAGAACAGTGACTTAAAAAAGGATTCTTCCTAATTCCAGTGCTATGATAGCTGTGCCCATACAAACCCATATGAAAGTTGCTTGAGCGGCAGTAATAAAGACTTTGCCAAATGTATTCAGCTGTTTACTTTCAAGCTAAGCAGTGCTGCAGGGATCTTGGCATATGACCCCACTATTTGAAATCTGAGGAAATTCCCACTGGGACTGAGACAAAACACTCTCTTGTAACCATTTGGTGGGCTTTTACTACTGCGGCGTTTTAAAAAGCTGATGCTTAGCAGCCTCTCACTGCTCAGGAACCCAGCTGAGCTGCTTTACAGAGTGCTGTTAGGCTTGCCTTAGTTGCAAACACAATTCAACCACTCCCAGCCGTGTTCTGCCCACTTACAGCAATGATTAATTTCTTCCCAAGACTTCAACATATAAGTCATCTGCACTGAGTCATGTGTAGTGTTTTGGTTCCCCTTTGCTACATTTTTTAATATCAAGGTAGTAAATGATTGTTTCTTCACATTAGAATTTTCAGAAATATCATCTCTTACTTTCTTTTTTGCTCTAGTGGCCCTACAGAAGCAGGCAGAAAACAAATCTTTAACTGAAAATTCCATTTTTATGTAAGATGCAGCTTTTAATCTCTTTAAATGAAAGACTATTTATACATACTACGTATAGATTAATACATAATACATATTAATACAAAAGTGTTTATAAAGTCTAAGTACAAACATTTCTTCCTGATTATTCATTTTTCACCAGTTTGGTGTCACTAATGTGTGTCTATTCTAAGCAGGGCTCAGGACGTTATATGCCTTAACACGTTATAACACAAGAAAAGGTTAGAAATGTTGATTGTGAAGTTGGTAGGCCCAGCACTTTCTACACTTGTTCAAAATCATTATAGGTGCCAAGGGTAGCATCCCCCGAAATTCTCATAGCAACTGCATTACTGCAGTTCAACCTAGTGCCTAACTATACAGAGAGGCCAACTGCACTGCAGCCTGAGGAATGAAGTATAATGATTAAAAAACACGAATGTGGAATGTCCTAGAATATTGTAATAAAGAAAGCTTCTGTAATTGAAACGCGTTCCAGCAAGCCATGAAACTCCTCTCAAAATTGCATCACTTTGCATCAAAGAAAAAGAATTTATCATCTGTTGAACAGTCATTCATTTGATGAAAGTTTTTAACCACTCAGAAATGAGCTAGATTTTGAAGGATGATGGAAGGACCTGGCTGTCAGACAGCTTCCCTCGGGTACTGTAAAGGTCAGTAGAAATCCAAGCCAAACATTTCTTTGCAACAAAGAGTGGCAAATGAGATTGCATCTCAGGTACTGCGTAGTTTGTGCTATTTTGTGCATTTTTGCTAGGCATTGCCTTAAAACAATCAATGGCATTTAGTTCTGAACCACTCCAGGCTACAAAAACTCATGTAGGACTTGGTCATTCACTAGTAGTTTGCTGTAAACAAGATATTTAGCTTTCAGGCTGATTTTCTGCTTCTACTGTCAGGTTTCAAACATCGATGACTACAAGGAAAAGCAAAAGATTATGTGCTAAAGAGGAAAATACAATGCACCTTCGAAATTAATTGGCAGAAATAAACTTGAAACTTGATGTGCTTATGCAGTTTAGCTATTGCATCAGCATAGAAGTAGTTTCTTCATCAAACTGAAGTGACACAGCACTTCTGTTCTTGCCATGCTCCTGTATGAGTCAGAGATTTTACATAGAAGACGCATCTACCCATGGATTTCCGATTATGAAAAACTGTCAGGGGAGGATCCTGTGTAATTGCTCTTAATGAAATAATATGATACCTTTTTGGTTTTAGTCAGGTTGATTGAATAGCTATTGAGCAAGCAGCACTAGGTAGTAGGTGTGGTTTGGATAGAATATACAGAAGCGACAAAGCAATTCCAATACATGGGAAACAGAGGATGGATGGTAAGATAATACTTCAAAGAAATCCTAGAAGCACATTTGACTGAAGATGCCCTGCCAGATGATGCTTCTGGATTCCTAAACCAAAAAAGTAAGTCCTTCACACAGGGTTAAAAGTAGCTACACATGTTAGCGTGTTAACACCTACCTCCTTTTATCCCTTGATTCTGAGACCATGATAATGATCAACAGGATTCTGATTTCAGATAACTGCCTTTTCACCAGATGTCCGTTACATATTTCAATAAAAAACAGATATGAAAGGAATCAGAGATTCACAGCTGTTTACGTAAGTTGCTGTAGAAGATCATTTGTAGAAATGGACAAATAAGCAGCATGTGTTGTATTATTGGTGAATTGAGGAAGAACAAATCATGAGACAAGTTACACATCTAAGTACAGATGCTTTAGAGAGTGTCTCTGTAGATTCAGTCCCAGGTGCATTAATACAAGTTTTACTTGGGCATGATAATTGCTTCACCTTTGCAAAACTGTTAAAAACCAGGATATTTTCATTTGATGGTTAACAAAAGTTTTCTGCATTAGCTGTTGTCTGTTGAAAGTACTAAGCCTCAACTTAAAGCCTTTATAATTCAGCCATCATTTTACTTGTAATCTGTTTTGTTTTTCTTGAATACTTGTACTACAGCAGTAACTTGAAGCACAGTCATGAAACTGTGAAATATTAAGTTATGTCCATGAATTCTGAGTTACTCTAACTGATTTGATATGAAGAAGGTATGTTTTGCCAGTTGCCCATGGAAGTTTGGAGCTGGAAATTCCTCAGGTGTCATACAAAGTCAAGAAAAGGCAGGAAAGGCTTTTTTAAAAAAATCAAAATGCTTTCTGAACCATGACAGCTATTTCACAAAGCAGTGTTGCTGATGAAACTATAAAAGTGGTGTGGTAGTAGCCCTGGCCCAGATCTAAGTTTTGAGCATCCAGGGGAACCAGATCTACATTTGCAATGTTTTTTTTCAGAGCAGTAATGCAGTTTTGAAGAAAATTTCTTAATTGTCTCTATTTACTGAGTATTAGTTCAGTTCTGAGGACAGTTGTGGTACCTGTGAAACAGATTCTGTTTGGAAGGAAACAAAATCAGAAGGGTTGCTCCAGAAGTGCTGCAGTGTCCTTCAGGGACAATAGGTTCCTAACTTGGATTTGGCCTATGAGTTTTCCCTGGACATTGAACTGCTCAGGTAGTGGAGATGTTTGGTGCGGGAAATTAGTCAGCACCTAAATCAGGGTGAGCCTCCTGAGCCTCAGATAGTGGAGATGGAAGGAGCAGCAGCACCACTTGGATCTACTAATTGCACTTCTAGCAGGGGAGAAAACATGTCTAAATTATTAGAAGTTCCCTTGGCGAGGGCATCAATCCTGGCACTTAGATGACAAAACTCCGAGGTCTCCCTACTAGAAAATGCTACCAGTCATAGAAAGTGACATTCAGTTACCCGAACCTTGGCATTTAGTGCTATTTTAGATGTAAAGTAGATGTAGGGTGGCCACAGGGTATCCACCCTAGCTAACAGCTGCTGCTTCAGAGGATGTGGGTCTTCTCTGTGGCCCGTGTCTTATCTGCTTCTCTCATACAGACATCTTGGTTACACAAAGGCCTCTCGATGGTCTCTTGGCTCTTTGTTTTCAGCAAATGGATAACACTGAACTTCAGTACCCAGCTATGTGCTAAACAAAATAAATGAGGAAAAAAAATCTATAGCTTTGAACAATGGAGCTCTACAAATCAGACCAGGTCAGAAATCCAATGGCTCACATGGCTTGGAAGCAATCACAGCGTTTCAGTGCCGGTTCGGAAAGTGGGACCAGGATACAGAGTGATGGCATGTGCTTTACCCACAGGTGTTTATGCCTTCCCAAAGCACAGGGTACTTATTTGTATATTTGAAACTAACTTTAAGAGGCAATACTCTACAACTCTCATTAAATTCTATCTCACTTTCTGCAAAGTAAGCATTATTTATTCTTATATAACACTTTCTGTACAGCTAAATAGGTTATCGGAGAGAAGAACACCAGAAGGAGAAACTTCTAAGATTTTTAGGATTAGCAAATTAACTTTCAAGGCTGAAGAAGTCCAGCTGCATTATACTTTAATTACTCAGAGGTGAGATGCTAATATCCTTATTACCCAGTGAATTTGGAGATTCAGGTAAATGTTTTCTTTACCTGAAAGTTTTCTTTACCTTTCAGGACACCTGGCTGGACACCTATACCAGCATGCATACCTGTGCACTTTGTAGTCACAGGAAAAGGAATCAGTCCTTCTTCAGTTCTTTTTTGCTGTTAGTCCTGTCGCATTTTATCTGATAGTTTTCTGCGTTTTAACCCAATTTGAAACTATGTTGCTGTTGACCTTGCTATGCCTGTTCCTCTAATCAACCAGGTGCAACATCGCTTGTTGTCTGAAACAGTGCCTTTTGAGTATGGGGGTTTGAGCCGGTATAAAAGGGAAATGTAGGTATTTATCTCCTCCTACTCCTGTCCTGTTTGTAGTCAAGCATTGTCAGCTTCTGTTAAGCCCATAGTTTAATTTCTGTTTTTCACTGAGACAGTCCATAGAACACCTCATTTTGCCTCTCTCCACTTCATGTTGTATTGCACCCTGTTTCAAAATGCTTTCTTCCAAAACCTGAATGATTTGTGATGTTGAGATTACCAACCATATGGTACAGTGAGTAAGTCTCACATGTTTTTTAAGTAGCCAGTGGTTGCTGGCTGTGAAAGACACAAGTATCATTACATTCGCTTCTGTCCTAAGAATTCTAGTCACTGTCTCAAAATTTGGTCAAAAAGGAAGATGGGTTAAATGTTGTACAAGTTCATTTCAGACCAAATATTTATTTCAACTCAATAATACTTCTCTGGTTTCTATTATAGTTGCTGCTCCAGCCCTTCATGTGTGCCCATTCTACTGTGACAGTGAAGGGAGTCTCTCACAGCTAAATCTCACATGAATGTGTTATTGGTTCAAGTCTCATTACTGCATTTCCTTTTCTAATCAGGGCAAAGAATCTGCCATTAACAGTGCAATCTCTTTTCCTGTTGACTTGCTGTCCTAGATACAACCATAAACGAAACTTGTTTGAATGGTACCTTTACACTCAGGTTCTTTTTCATAACATTGATTACTCCTAATGTCATTTCTTAGTCACAGTGATTCCAAATTATGTCCTTCAGAGTCAAGATTTTCACAAAACTATTCACATTAAACCATCTAGAGATAGTTTGGAGGTGATTGATGTTTCAAAGCAGTGCACTGAAGTTTTATTTGTAGTTCTGACTAAATGAGCTGGTTGACTGTGCTATCTTTTGAAAATGTATCACTTCCATCAAAATCTACAGTTTCTACAAATTGTATTTAGAATGACATGTAGACTAGTCAGCTCTAAATGTGCATCTGATAAAATGGTGTGCTCCAAATCAGTCAGCCATTGCCACCTGGCAAGAAAAACAGATTACAGATGTTTACTAGGTTATTTCCCAGTCTTAGAATTTTCTTTTCAGGACCATATTCATAACTATCCTCAAAATGAATGGCATCCCTTTGAACAACTATGAAGTCAGGTACAGCAGAAGTTCCTTAAATGTATTTGTTTTGTAGAATTAAATATTTAACTTCAGTTATGAAAAGATCTTCTTTGTTCATAATTTCCCTCTTTTTTGGGGTAGTTGTGTCTGATTTTATTTTCTTTTCTTAGCTTTCTGTTCAATTTTGATACCAGAAAATCAAAAAGGGATGAAGTCAGTTCACGTCAACATGCATGCTGAGATGTCAAAAGACATAGTACAGAAATAGCTTTGCTTTGTGGATTTTATGCAAACCATTGGCATGTATTTGCATTCTAGTATCACTGATTCAGACAGCTTGATACCAGCTGTCATCATCTGTACTACAGAAGTCAGCTAAAAAACAAACAAAGTGAAAATTCCTCTATTCAGACAAACTGCTTCAATCCATCTTTGATCCAATCATTCAGAATCTCAGTCTTTAAAAAAGAATTTCACCTGCATTTCTAAGTATTTACTTTATGTTTATAGCATACTTTCAAAATGATATACTAGCATCAGAAAGTAGCATTGTTAGTTAAATCACATTAATTAAACCAGTTTCAAGGAGACAAGCCATTGGAATTTAAAGACAAAAAAAATCCCTTCATTCTTCTACCTTAAATCCACAAATGAAGCCTTATTGCAATCTTCAACCAGGATTTGTCTTTGCAAAGGCAGATGTTACTAAAATATAAATTTGTGCACCTGTGAACTTTTAAATTATATAATGAATCAATAACAGGATTGATGAGAATGTGTCCAAAGACTGATAAGACTAAGAAAATAAAAAAAAAAATTATTTAATATATTCTTATCTTTTCTGAATTAATTTTGTTCTGATAAACGTTTGGTGTGGGATTGCTTTTTTCTCCTGAAATTGAAATGGTGGGATAGTTTGAATGAAAATATGAAACTATAAATCTTGAGTAAAAATAATGAATTCTTTAACATGGACTTTCAGGTAAGTCAAATCTGTGATCTAATGCTACTTGACTACAAAAAGACAGTATTTAGAAGAAACAGAGAGCTTGATGCATTGATTTTTTTTTTCAGTTTAGCCAAATGTCTTTGTCTTTCTGAGCATCCTTGTTTCTCATATAGTAACTCTGCTATCTTGCAAATAGTGGCTATGTCTTAGAACAACTCTTGCTCCTGTAAGAAGATGGATCTCAAGATTCATTTTAACTGCAATTATTTGTGATCTTGCAGAGTATTGAAAAAAGGTGTGACCTTGAGAATATCAGGTCAAAGGTAGATTTATTCCAAGAAGACTGGTGTGAATGTTTATGTTTCAGGGTACATTTGATAGGTGATAACTTCCCAAACCCAAAAATTGATTAAAGAATTGAAGAACCTTCCAAATGTCAAGAAAGGAGCAGGAAGACTTTTTGGTAACAGGTGTTTAGATGTTTCACTAGCTTCGGAGTGAGCTCAATCTACCTGTGATCACAGGCATAATTTTCTTTTTTAGACAAAAATGACATATCACTCTCATTTCCTCAGTGATAAGGAGAAAAAAAAAAAGTTTTTGTTTCCTCTGATTCAGTGAATATCAGCTGGAGTTTGAACCCTGGCAGCTGTACAAAGTCAAAAACTTCCTTAAAGTATGCAAATTCTTCAGATTATGTATTCTGATTTTCATCTTATTAATACTGGGAGGCTTCAGATACGTTCACTGATTCTTGGAAATGAAGAAGTGATTTTAATTCCTTGGTTGACATTGCTGTTTAGATATTTTATTTTATTTTATTTTATTTTATTTTATTTTATTTTATTTTATGCAAGGTGGTAAAGACCTTAGTTGATGCTTACAGAGATGCTTTCATAGTTGTCTAAGCAGTAGGTACTTTGTCTGTTTCTATGTGCTAGATTAATTAGTATAACTAAGCATATCTTAGGTAATAGTTTTTCTAGAGTGTCACAATAAATGAGTCTGTGCTTCTCGTGCTTACTTTCTTGTGTTGATAATCTGTTTATCTGTGTTTTATTTAGTTCCTCTGCTGTTAATAAGGCTATACAGAACTGAAGGAATTAAATTGTATTTTTCCAGTGTGATGGTTTCCATATTGAGATTGTTTTCTTTCCAAATCCTTTCATTAGTTGATTATTTTAAGTCTGATAAATACACTCTCCAGATTCTCTTGCTCTGTTTCAGAGAATCTTCCATCTGGTTTGGTTTACATTCTCTTTGGTAAGGGACTTTTTCTACTGTCTCCATAGTCTGTGTGATGCTTCTTCCTATGCTTTCCTGTTCTTTTACCTGGAGTGCTGATCAGCAGTTTTGCACTGTGTTCCACTAGATGTGGTTTAAAAATATCTCTTCCTCATAAACTGAAGAATAATCTTGTTTTATTCCTTAATTTATGAAAACAACACCATCTAGTTTAATTTAGAAGAACCCTGACATGGATTAGAGCCCTGCCTGCTGAAGCAAAGCATCAGAGAAGCACTCTGGGGATAAAAGGTCCAGTTAAAATGGCTCAACTTGGAGGTCTAAAAATTAGTTAGTAGGAAAAAAATTGCTTTGTTGATGGTAGGAATTTTGATGTTAACAGTGAAGCTGTTTTATTGCATGGGTTGGAGCCCACACTTGGTATTTGCTAATAGTGACAAATAGTGACAGATTGAAACAAAGCATATTTAGTCTTTTTCACAATGATAGGTAGTTTATGCAGAGAATATGGAGGTAGGTTGAAGCTTTGGAAGAAAGGAAGGATTCTGTAAAGTTCCATGGTTTGGGAACAGCGTGCAACACTTCCCTTCACAAGAAATCAAAATGGATCCTCTGGACCCATTCCCACGTTCTCCAGTATATCAACAACTTTCTCTCAATTGCCTTCTGACTCAAGTGAATAAAGGGCTGCAATCATCCTTTTTGACAGTCTTTTAAAACTGCTTTTTTCCAGATCATTACCAATAATAACTGTAATTTAGACTTTTATGATAAAAGCATAGAAGTGCTTTAAAATAGTTCAGGTATTTTTCTAGAGAAAGTGATGTCATTCTTTCCACCAGCAGCAATAATATTCCACCCATGCTTCAGTCTTTGTTTGCTGTTAAGTAGAAAAGGAATTAGAACAATAGTCAGTATTTTGATATTTAAAATTAATTATTTTCCTCTGTTTTATTAACTTTATTGGTTAGTTTCCATGTTCAGAAAGTATTTCATTTGCCAAATTTGGCTTTTGGGTGTATTCACCCTGTTGTAATGGGACTTGTACGTGTGTACTTAAGAGTAAAATTTGATTCATGTGTACATGCTTCAGTTTGCCTGTGATGTACTGAGATAAAAATTTTTGATAATTCCAAAGCAGCTGTCTAAAAACTTTCTTGGGGCTTTTTCCTCTGTGGAAGAAAAATACTTCATAGTTAACAACCAAGAGTAAAAAAATATGCAAAAAAAACCAGTTCAAACCTTTTCTTGATTTAATTGCTGAGCAATGAGATTAAAGTTTCAGTTCTGCAGTAGCTGCCATTTCGACAAGACCACGGCTGGCTCTGGAATATGTGTTCAAGGGACAATATTAGGAACACCTTCACTGATCTTGAATTTCCTTCTCTTCCCTCAGTGGGACTAAGCACCATTGCAGATGTTCCTTGGGACATGGAGGATCCCTTGAGCCTGGAGCCATCTCCATAGGAGCACCGAACATAGCAGCTGAAGAGCTCCATCACATCTGTGACTAGCTGTGACTTCCAGAGTTCTTCATAAAAATATGTGACTCCCTCTGAACTCAGAATCATAGAATATTTCAAGTTGAAAGGAACCCATAAGGATCATTGAGTCTAACTCCCTGCTCCTCAAGGAACTACCTAAAAATGAACCTTAAAAAATGACTAAGAGCATTGTCCAGGCACTTCCAACACAGCACTGTGTTGAGTGTCAAAAATGTGATGGAACATGATCTTGTTTGGTCTCCAGTGAACTCACGTGTGTATTATCCAGCTTTTGCTTTTTAAAAAATACTTTACATTTATTTCACTTTAGACTCACTCCCTCGGGTAAGATTGCACAGTACTTTCTACTTCTGCTGAGGTACTACAACAGTACGCTTGCTTTTCACTGTAAAAAAATTAGTTACAGGGTCCTAATGAAGAAGTACACCTCCAATAGATTTGGAAGAGAGATATGTCAAGTTTATAGTGATTTAAATCAATATTTTTGGAATGCAGGTCATGCTGAAGAATACCTGTCTGCTCTGTTGATTAAAAAGATGTACTTGCTTAGATGCGTTCCTTCATTGATTGCCTACATTATCATATAATGATCCTGTTCAGTATAACAGGAAGTTGCTCAGAATAAGTACTTTTTATAGAGACCTCAGACTCATGAATGGTTTCGTTTGGAAATGACCTGTAAAGATCATCTAGTGTCCCCATGGGCAGGGACATCTTCAACTAGATCAGGCTGCTCGGATCCCCATCCAACCTGACCTTCAATGCTCCCAGGCATGGGGCATCCACAACCTTGCTGGGCAACCTGTTCCAGTGTTTCGTCACCCTCATCGTAAACCTTTCTTTTGCTATGTCCAATCTAAATCTACCCTCTTATAGTTTAAAACCCTTACCTCTTGTCCTATTGCAAAAAACCTTTGTCCCTGTTTTATTTTACAAGCCCCCTTTAAGTACTGAAAGGCTGTAAGGTCTCCCTGGACCCTTATCTTCTCCAGGCTGAACAACCCCATCTCTCTCAGTCTTTCTTTGTAGGAGAGGTGCTCCAACTCTCTGAACATCTTTATGGCTCTCCTTTGGACTTGCTCCACAAGGTCCATGTCTTTCCTGTGATAAGGGCTTCAGAGCTGGAGGCACTAATCCAGGTGGGGTTTCACCCGAGCAGAGTAGAGAGGCAGAATCACCTCCCTTGACCTGCTGGTCGCCCTTCTTTCGGTGCACCCTTCTTTTGGTGCACCCCAGGATAACATTGACTTTCTGGGCTACAAGTGCACACTACCAGCTCCCATCTAATTTTTCATCCACCAATATTCCCAAATCAAGGACCTTGCACTTGGCCTGGCTGAACCTCAGGAGGTTCACGTGGGCCCAGTCCTCAAGCCTGTCAAGATCCATCTGGATGGCATCTCTTCCCTCAAGTATAAACTGTGCCACTCAGCTTGGTGTCATTTGAGATGAATAACCTGTTATAAAATAAAACACTGAGAGAAGAAAGTAGGCTTTACCAGCTATGTTGTTTGCTATATAGGTGGTAAATGGGTCATAAAGATAAATCATTTAAGTTGTATATCCTTCCTGAATTCTTCCCATTTGACATTTTGAATTGTATTTATTATGCAATGTATTATTATTCCTAAGTTAGCAAGCCTTCCTGGGGCCTCTGTGGGCTTGTGAACAAAGTGAGGTGCTTTTAAAACCATGCTATTTCTTAGGGTGGAGCCCTGTGATCTTTAATATCAAGATTTTAGGCTGTAAATCCTGCAGTTTACTGGCACTGGTGCATCTGCAGTTCTGTCCCCTCAGTGGTGATTAAAGGCTTATATAATAAGCAGTAAAAAAATAATTTACGTGTGTGCTCTAGCCTACCAAGTCAGTCATCCTTTAGAAATTCATTCTCTATTAGAGTCAGGGAAGAAAAACGTAAAGTACTAAAACTGATTGAAAAAAAATATTGTGTTGGCTCAAATTTGACGTTTACTTTCTAGGGACAGAATCACATGCTGGCATTCAGGGGACTACCAGAGTGTGGAGCAGACCAAACACAGCACTCGTCAGAATTCCTGCAAGACATTCCTATAGTAGCATGGAGGATCCCAAATCATGGACAAAACTACTGTTACAGTAACATGATGTGCACGGAAGAAATAAAGGTCTTCTTATCTAAACAAATAACAAATATGGGTAGGGAATGTTATTCCTGCTAGGCTTCTAATAGACCAAAGAATATTTTCTCAATAATATGTTTTACAGTTGAAAGCTTTAGCCTTACCTAAGCCAAAAAGAGTTGTCAAATTAATAAGAATAAAAGGAAATAATCATAGGCAAGAGTGGTAAAATAGTGAACTTTTTACTTCTCCAGCTAGCATGGATCACAGTATAAGAATATTGATTCAGGTAACTATAAGCTATAAAAGATTAGATCTGATTTGCCCAGATAGTACCCCTGTGAAATATTTTTAAAAATACAGCTTTACATTAGTGATCTTTTAGCTCCTGGAACATGTCTGAGGGGGTCAACAGCAAAAGTCTCTGTTACGTTGTATCAGCATTAGGCTGTGGTTTCCACACAGCTGTTTGGCTTGCAGACGTGTTTACAGATCAGGGAAATGAAAACATGCTAGATATGGTACAACTTGAAACCAAAGGGACACTCATTGCCCAGAGAACTTACCATCTAAAAGTAAGAGTGATGATAACAGATGATGTAGCTGGCAATATGGAAAAAAACTGTGAGACGCTAAAGACTGCTCAGCAGTAGATTTAGAATCATAGCATCACCAGGTTGTAAAAGACCTCTTGGTTGGCAGGCAGAGGGTCACAACAGACTTCTGCAACAAATTTTACTTTAAGCCCTAATACAAAGAGCTTTACAGGTGTTTGTGGAGGAAAAGATTAAAAAATGTAAAGGGCAATACAATTGAGAGAAACAAAGTGTTCATTGAAATTGTGAAAGTGCGGCATGCCTAGGTATTTTCAACAATAAAGGTGGCAACATAGCATCTATCAAGGCTGAAGGAAAGGATGTTGTAATAATTGAGATAGACAATGACATGTATTCATGGTGTGGGAAAACTATCTTGAAGATATAACTTGGGTCACAGTGCTGAACACATTTGTTTTCAGCAAGTGAAATGCGAGTACATTACAATGTTCAGAGCAGAGCTTTTCAGACCTGCACTGGCTCTGAGCAAAGCCAGCTGGACTGTCTCTGTGTCATCCTCACAAAGCAGAGAGCTAGCCATTGGCCGGACTCATGGAAAAACAGACCAGTGATATTTTTTCTCTGATTGCTGTAGGAAATATTCAGAACCAGTAGGTTTCAAGCAAAGTCAGGGGCGGAGCAGCTGCCTCTCACTCTGGCCTCTATTTTGGGTAGGATGCTGATGAGTATATAATGATAAAAGGATCCTGACATTTATATAGCAATAAGGTTCAGGGCAACCATAGAGCATCTGAGAGCCAGCAAACAACTAAGATTTTAATCACAATGAATTACTGTCAGCATCTTTTAGGCAAACCCAATACATTTTTTGTGGAAAATAATGCAAGGTTAGATGGAGAGGTTTGTGGTACTGGATATCTGTGGTGGACACATTCACTACATCATCACTGTCTTAAAAGGAGATGAGTTTACTGTCCCCATGATGGGCATGCGTTCCTCCTGAAAAAAAAAAAAAAAAACCAAACAAAAACCAAAACAAACAAACCAAAAAACAGAAAACCATAGGAACATAGAATCACTAAGCTGGAAAAGACCTCTTGGATCATTGAGTCCAACCATTCCTATCTGCCACTAAGCCATGGCCCTGAACATCTCATCTACTCATCTTTTACATACCTCCAGGGATGGTGACTCAACCACCTCCCTGGGCAGCCGCTGCCAGTACCCAATGACCCTTTCTGCGAAAATTTTTTTCCTGATGTCAGGCCTGAACCTCCCCTGGCAGAGCTTGAGGCCATTCCCTCTTGTCCTGTCCCCTGTCACCTGGGAGAAGAGGCCAGCTCTCTCCTTTCTACAACCTCCTTTCAGGTAGTTGTAGAGAGCAATGAGGTCTCCCCTCAGCCTCCTCTTCTCCAGGCTAAACAACCCCAGCTCTCTCAGCCGCTCCTCATAAGGCCTGTTCTCCAGCCCCTTCACCAGCTTTGTTGCTCTTCTCTGGACTCGCTCCAGAGCCTCAACATCCTCCTTGTGGTGAGGGGCCCAGAACTGAACACAGGATTCGACGAGCGGTCTCACCAGTGCCGAGTACAGAGGGAGAATAACCTCCCTGGACCTGCTGGTCACACCGTTTCTGATACAAGCCAAGATGCCATTGGCCTCCTTGGCCACCTGGGCACACTGCTGGCTCATGTTCAGTCTCTGTCAACCAACACCCCAGGTCCCTCTCCTCTAGGCAGCTTTCTAGACAGACTTCTCCTAGTCTGTAGCACTGCACAGGGTTGTTGTGCCCCAAGTGCAGGACCCGGCATTTGGCCTTGTTCAACCTCATCCCATCGGTTTCAGCCCAGTGGTCCAGCCTGTTCAGATCCCTTTGCAGAGCCTCCCTGCCCTCCAGCAGATCGACACTTCCACCCAGCTTAGTGTTATCTGCAAACTTGCTAAGGGTGCACTCAATGCCTTCATCCAAGTCATTGATAAAGATGTTGGACAGAGCTGGACCCTGACACAAACACCCCGAACGCGCCGCCTCCCCCGTTTCCGAGCACCGAGCGAGGACTCGGCGCGCCCCGAGGCCGGGGTCGGCCCCGCCTCTCCCCGCCCCGCGCCGCCGCGCTGAGGCCGCGCCCCGCCCCCGCGGGGACCAGGCCGGGCGGCGGGGGCCGGGGCTCGGTCAGGGGCCGGGCTCGCCCCGCGGCGGCCATGGAGCGGCTCCCGGGCGGCCGGCGGCCCCGGCTGGTTTCGTCGCTGGGGCTGGGGCAGCGCTGCTGGGAGGTCACCTTAGACGAGGAGCGGGGGCGGCTGTCCTGGCGCCTCCCGCCGCGCCGCGCTGGCGGTGAGCGGGGCGGGGGCCGCGGGGCGAGGGCCGAGGCCGAGGGGGTCGGCGGGTCGCTCGCCGTGCGGGGCCGGGGGCAGCGGCTCCCGCCTTGGGAACCGAGCGGCTCGCGGGGAGCCCCGGAAAAGGCGGTTTAAGCTGGGAGAACAAAGGCGGGAACGCTGCCCCGCGGCGGCGCCGGGCGGTGCGGCTGAAGCGCCGCTGCCGGCGCGGTGAGCGGGGGCCGCGTGTACTTTGTATCCAAATTAATTGCAGCAGGGCAGAGCTTCAAAAGCGGCGTTTCCCCTGCCCGCGGCGGCGGCGTTGGAACTAGGTGACCTTTAGGGTCCCTTCTAACTTGAACTGTTCTGTGATTTTACTTGCATGACTCGGTCGTGCTTGAAAAACCACTTCCATACCGAAGAAATGTTCCAGGCAGTGCGGTTAGGTTTCTTTTTTCCTTTGAAATTAGGATTTTTTTGTTTAAGTTCTTTGCCTTCTAAAGTGCTCCGTGGAAAATTTCAAAGCAGGCTTAACTTTTGCAAGCTACTGTTTTGGAAATATTTAATGTACGCTAATAATTTTTAATGTGGTAATAAGTCTGTTTGTAGTTCCCCTTTATGTGCCATTAGGATAGTGCTGACTTACCAAACTTCAAGGAGGAGAGGTTACTGCTAAAAATACCTCACACGATTTCAGGAAAACTTCTGAAAATGTCTGTCCATACAGCGTATCAGGTTTCTACTATGTTTTAAATGGTATTTTACGAGATTCTTTGACTTAAAAAGACTTATATAGTAAATTTTCTCATTATTATCCCTATTAGCACAAAATGTGAATACCTGAAGATGTGTAATGTCCTTCTTTTCACAGCAGCTGCTGTAGAGTGGAAAACTGCTGTCATCTTCATTTTGGAGGTTGGAGGAACTGAGACAGAGAGAAACTAATAATAGAAAGGTTGACTAGAAGTTCATTTGAGAAAGGTTTGAATATAGATATCTCCGGTCCCAGGCAAGCTGCCAAACTTGGTCAAATAGTTTTTCCCTTCTTTCCATGTACTCTTCTTCAATATTTTCCTGATATTATCATATTATCTTATTGGCCTGAGGCTTTTTGAAAACAGGTGAGGGAAAGGGGAGAAGGAGGACTCAAAGTGAATTGTAAGAATTTGGTGTTGTAGTGTGCATAACTGAGAATTAGCCATGTTTTAAATAAGTATCTTCTTGTTCACGATAATGTAAGAATAGAGTTTATCTTTCCCCTGCTATTGTGTGAATACAATTTAACATAATCCAGTTTATATTGGCACTACTGCCAAAAAAAGTGATTGAAAATTCCTAAACCTACTTCAGATGTGCAGCTAAATGAACTTATGATGTGGAAAACAGATTAGTTATTTAATTCTGCTGTGTTTAATATATTGGTGTGAAAAATAAGCTGTGTACTTCTCATACTAAATAAAACGAGCCTAGAGAAAGGTGTCTGGATCATAAATTTAAAATAAAAGTTTCAAAGCCTTTTGGGACAATTGCTCCCATGGGGTAAAGTGACCCCTGTTTTGAAGAGAATTCTGTAAAATATTTCTAAAAATGCCTTTGCAATGATAGTATTTGACTGATCATTAGGCTAGAGCAACTTCAGTGGCAGCTCCGTTCACTTGTGTGATGACTTCCTCTACGCTGTGTAAAAGTGCCACAAATCCTATTCTTATTAGCACTCACAAGTTTACAACTGCATGCAGTTGTAATTTTTTACAGTTTTTTAAGTTGCAAATTTTCTCAACTTACTTCTGGTGGGCTGAACTGAGTATGAGCCTGTCCTGAACCCTGTTCCAAAGTGGATGTCCAAATGCTGAGGGTGGTGGAAGAAGAGTGGGACATAGTAAGATGGACTCTTTTTTTGGGGGGGGTGTAGTTTCTGAAGCTGTTCCTTATTGGAGATTATTTAGAAGGCAAGTTTGGTTAGTGAGTGTGGCTGCTGCCCTGTAACATAGCTATTTATAAGATTTTGGAAAATATTATGTGGAATCAGAAGAGAAAAGGGAGAGCGGAAGAAGGAAAAAAGAAATGCCTAAGTGTTCTGGAGGCACAGGTATAATTTATGAGGAGAGAAATATGATAGTTGTACCTCCTTTTCTTAACACCTGGATTAATACATGTGTTTCCTGCACCTGTGCTTTAATACCATCAGAATTTTATATTATTGCTTCCCTGTTGACTTTAAACTCCTTTAAGACCTAGGATGTTTCATGGTGTTCTGTATAATTATTTCGGAAATACAAGCTGCATACTTTACAGTATATAAATAAACTTTATAATATGGAAGATGGTTAGTTAGAAGCATATAATTTCAGAGGAGTTACTTCACCAAGATTGGTATCTTTCTACCATTTATCCTTTGACTGCATGACTGCTGTGCAGTGTGCCTAAATACAGATTTAAGTATGCTGTATGCAAGTGCTATATATTTTGTTTAATAGGTAGCTATTGCAGTCAAACAGTTGTTTTTAAATGGGAAAAATTGGTGACAGTTGCTTATTTTCTGAGTATTACCGTCACAGATTTAGCTAAGTAAGTAAAAATGGTTTGGTTTATATTTAGTCAAGGTTTTCTGACTTTGATAGGTAAGAAACTGGAGCTATAGTTAGGTATATTATAGAAGTGTTTAAATATCTACCTCTTCCTGTGGTATCCAATCTTGGGAACAAATAGAAAACAACAGAGACTTTGTCCTATTGTTCGTGATAATATAGTTTTACAGAATATGGGGAGATTCTTGTGTTTTCTCATCTTTGTATGAAGATATTTACTTACATCTATATATTTAAAAACCCATTGTGTCAAAATGCATTTTGTGAATAATGAAATATTAACTTGGGAGAATTATTTTTCATGATGTCATTGAGAAGGTACCAACAATAACAAAACAAGAATGTTTTTTCAAATCATGGTATGGTTTTAAAACCTTAAATCCAAAATATTTTTTTACTTTCCTTCGTACTGTTAGACCTTATTTAATAGCGTCATATTTTCAGGATCTGCCTTCGGTGTAATGAGGCTCCCATTTCCCATTCCTTGGTTGGTTAGGCTTGTTTGAACTCAGGGAGAAGTTTTATCTGAAACCTTTCATAAGTTTCTCTTAGCTTTCTCTACGCACTTTTTTCCCCTAGACATGCTTTAATCTTCAGATATTCTGAAGAACTTTATTTTTCAAACTTGTAGCACTTCACTATGAAATTTAGTTGATCTGAAAAGCTGGGCAGATCAATTGTTCTATTATTTCCTCATGTTGATGGTGGAATCAGATTTTTCTCAAAGTAACATGATAAAACTTTGTGTGCCAAACTTAATGGAAGATCATATATTGTATGTATGTACTTAAAGAAGTTTTCAAAGTGTTGGCTAAGATTGTAATCTCTTAGTATTAGGCATGATATAAAGACAGAATGAGATTGTTTTGATATTTTTCCGATTTTTTTTTTTTAATTGTAAAGTACAAGTATGAAGGTAGTGATGAAACTAGGCACTGGACTGTATGCCTTCAATTACTCTGTATACTTTCTTTTAACTCTTCTATTTCTGCCTTCAGAGTTTTCCTCCCTTGCCATCTTTTCCACTTTCCCACTAAAACAACCACTTTAGGAAGCATCAGTACTAGTGTTCACAAGACCGATGCTGTTCTGATGCTGTGGATTCTAAAGAATGCTCAGTTTGCTAAACACAGTACCAAGACAGCAGGGATGGGCCTGCTTAGACGCAAGGTCTGTCCAGCACCTCTGATGTGTTGGCATATCCTTAGTCGTGTTTCATCAGTCATTCCGAATTGACCATGGGCACATGTAGAAGTTTGGACCGTGTTGTTTTTCTAGGCAGTTCCGCTGACTGCATTGAACCAGTAGGACGTGGGAACAGTAGCTCTAGAGGGCATTGTTTCTTTGGAATGTTTGTTCTTCTTCCAGAAGATGATACACTATTCAAATGCAGATGCACTTCACAGTAAACAATACATATGTTTCACCATTCATTTCCTTGATGGTTTTCTTTCCCCTTAAGGTGAAAAAATGTAACTTATTTATTGCTTTACCACTGAAACATTTATAGTTAGTTGAAATGATTTAATTTTGAAATTAAAAAAAATCAACAGGAAAACATTCAGTAGTATCATTTAAATATGCAAATTGATCAAAGTTCAAATTGCTGTGATTTTATTCAAATTCACTTATGCAGTGTGAATTATCGACTGTATGTCTAGTCATATTAGGAAATGATCTATTGTCTGTTGAATTATTAAATACTTGAAGACTTAATTTTTCTAAAAAAAGACAATTCTGCTATATGTAGCTGTATGTTGTGAGATTGTGGCCTTCATACATTTGTGACTCTTCCGCAGTTTCAAATTAAATAATTTAAACGTGATGCTTTCTACTGCCCCCCCCCGACTGTCTTGCCAAGGATGTGAATTCTGTGTAATTCTGCTCTATATCCCTGTCCACCATCACCTCTTATTCTGTCTTTATTAAACACAGCTTTCTGTAGTGCATGATCAATGTACCTTCTGAAAAGAAATGTTCTTTTTTTTCTTGCTCTTAGGTAAAAGGAAAGCTTAAACTTGGGACAAGATAACTTGCCATTCACGCAGTCTGTAATGGTAAATCAGTTTTCCAAGTGACTGAAAAATACTTTTTCTTTAAATCCCAGTTTTTCAGTTGTTAATATTTTTAAGTTACACAAGTGTACTAATAATATAAATAAATTCTGAATACCCTTGCATCAATGAGCATGAGCTGAATTTTAAGAATATACCAAATACTTTGATCAGCAATTTTTTTCCTGCTTTTGAACATCTGTGTTGCTTTGAGCTGATGTGTTTCTGAGGGAGGAATTTGGCTGCTAGGATATATGGCTGGCAGTGATGAATGAACAGATCTTGACTTGGGTGAGTGAGTTTTTAAACTTGGGAAGTGTTCCGTGGGAGTGGCAGACAGCAATGTCATGCCAAAAAGCCTTCCTTAACACAGAAAAACACATTTTACGACTGCCAATAACATTTTTCACAAACAAAGCCCGCTATTAGTGTGCTTACCTTGTTAGCTCTTTTCCCCTTCTGATAGCTTAATTTAGGGATAAGTAGTATGCATCTAACGCAGTATTTTGCTGATTTATCACTTTGCACTTCAAGAGGAGTTTCTGCTTAAGGCTAAGAGAGCACTGCAACCCAGAACAGTGTGCTGGGAAGACTGTCACCTGTCCACTATGTGTTTTGTTTGAGGTGTGTTGGTTTTTTTGGTTTTGGGGTTTTTTTTTTGCCTTGTCCCTTTATTCAACTGCTCTGCATGGACTGTTCATTGTTTTTAGCATGTCATGTATGCTGGACATTGAACAAGGTGAGAATGAAACCATAGATTTGTGAAGAGCTTTAGGATTAAGCTTAAGAATGTTGATACGTACTTCAGTATTTCTGAACTCAAAATTCAGTCTCCTGAATCTACATGTGTACGTTGAACAAGTCACAGCTACTTGGTCGAGTACCTTGTTCTGAGGCAAGTAAAATTGCTTATTCGGAATGGTGGGAGCCCATAGTTCAACTTTTTTCTTTAATATTGATCTAGTAGTGCTGCTCTAAGTATCAAATCAGTTTTGTTAATGTGCCAATAAGATTTTGAGAGAAACTTATAAAGATTAAAACCTTCATGATGCAAGACCTTTGAGCTTGATCACCTTTATGCTAAAGCAGTGAAAGAAATAGTTCAGGTTACTTGATAGTAGGGTAAATGATGCAGAAGTAGGTATGTGAAAGGACTGTAATTAGTTCATGTGTAAGCCTTGACCTCTCAAATGAGAGGGATATAGACCTACTTATTTTATGGGGCGGGTTTTGGTGCAAATGAGGGCATTGTGCTTATAGGAACAGGATTGTGCTGCTTGTATTGAAGATCTCCATTCTTCACAGTGGGAACTCCTCTCTTCTGAGAAAAATGAGGGGAGGACTAAGATGATTTGCTTTCTGATTAAACAATATACTGTATAACACTAAGTCAAATAGTGATAGTCATATTTGGATGGATAGAAATTCTTGAGCTCATTTAAACACAAACACCACTGCAGTCACTTCTGTTTTTCTAAGCTGTGGGGAGTGTTCTGAATAACATTTGTATTTGAGACAGCTTTGCATTTGCATCTTTCTGGCCCTCTGCATCTACTGCATTAGGTAGTGTATGGTTTAAATGCCATGGAGTATACTGTCAGGGCAGTGGAGCTGCTTGATGTTTGTACAGTGTCGAGTAGTACTGAGGGCCACAATCAACGTAGCTGGTATTTACGGAATGGAAACTTCTCAGACTTTACTGAACCCAGAGGGGGGAAGGTGGGATCACTACGTTCTTTGCTGTTGTTTTGTTCACTTTTTGGAGGCTGTGTTTTTTGGGTTGGTGTTTTTTTGTTTGGTTGGGTTTTTTTGTTATTTTGGTTTACTCTTGTGGCTTAAGATTAAAAAAATGCACATAATAGCCTAAAACATTTACTCTGCTGTTTTGCTGCATCTGTGGAGAGATTTGCTGGAAAAGCAGAACTTCCAATCACATGACTGAAGAATAAGGAGAGCTTAGTAGAAGTGGGTTCAAGATATAGGGTTGTTAATACAAGCTATGTAATGTGTACTATGATATATACTCCAAAGAAATGCTTTCAGTGATACAGAATTGGAAGTGATTTTTGATCTATTTGCTGTCTGTGCAGTTGGACAGCTTTCCCTTTGTTATATAGAAAATGCCTAATAAAACAATGGCTTCTATTGCTGCTCCTAGTATATGTGCTAATAGGTATCCAGCATGTAGAACTATTTCCCAAAATGTTGCATTGTCGTTTACTTTTTGATCAAAATTGACAAACTACATTTAGCAGTATATCTGTGAGCAACAAAATAATGATTTACCACTGAAGTGTTATCTTTATAAATGCAACAAGCTTTCCTCCATTTTCTGACGTAGGGGTAAGTGGCATAGCCAGTAGAAAAATGAAAAGTAAAAGCAGTTCTGGGGAAAAAAGGTTAAAGAATATGCTCCCTTCCCTTAATTTATTTTTCCACCTGTGCTCTGTTTTGTTTGGTTTTTTTTTTCCCCGTAGGTAACTGGATAGGTGGATAATCATATTGAGATCCTATAGCACAGCTTTACTCTAAATGTCCAGAATTAACTGTTACTATCCAGTATCAAATTCATAATATCATCTTACATGTGTATATGCATGTCTATGTACAAGTGAAATGTTTTCATTAAGTTCATCTCTGTTCTTGGAGCTTTATGAAGATATTCCGTGACTGCTGCATTTCCCCATCATGCCTTAAATAGAGTATATGCAATTATTGTAAGTTGCGATTTGTTTTGTAAGCATTTAAAACATTAGGGGGTGGGGGTGGAATTGGACTAGTAGGGCATGAATTGCCATCACCACTGTGAGGAGCTCAGGAAAGTTTTTTGCTTATTTTACATTGCTCTCCATTGTTAGGGTACTTCTGCAGAATAGTGAGGAAGATGAAATGTAGGATAAATAACAACAGCAGTATTAGTGGTTTTAATTTGTGCTTAATAACACTTTTTCTATCTATATCTCTCTTTGTATCTATCTACATATGAGAGAAGTATATTTTAGTAGTATAATGTCTTGTATAACAGCAAGGTTTATAATGTGAACTTATGTAATTACATGTTTTATGTGTGTGTATATATGCACAGATTGCTTGCTTGTACATAAGTACAAAGCATGCATTTTCAGTGCAACTTTTTTTTGTTTGAAGATAAGGCAGAGAAATTTTGAAATCAGTAATGAAAATGAGACAATCTTCAATTTGACAGGAGTTAAGACGACTGAGAAGGTGTTAAGGGACTATAAGAGAAAAAAGAGTGAGGATGGAAGAAATTCTTTCATACTGTAAGAGGCCTTTAATTTTGAAAAAATAATAGTTTTGAAATAGATACAAAGGAAATGTATTTAACAGTACATAAACATAATGTCTAGAATTTGCTTCATAGGAGATACTGAGGTTTAAAAGCTTAGTGGGATTTAAAGTCTTAAGAATTTATATAAATGCCCTTCTTTCATAAGCTAACTACTTGAGAATAACAAATAGCCTCTGTAGTCTCTCTGAACTAGATTTAGTTGCACATTCTTTGAAATAGCAGTGTGCTGCTAACTGTAAAATATCTGCACTAGGGGTCATTGAAGGGGCAATTTCATTACTCTGAAATCAGTGCTGCTGGATTTTGGCTTCATGTGAAAATATTTTTATACTTGGAATACGTTTGAGAAGTCATAGATATTTAAAATATTATTTGGGGTAGTTCATAGGTGGTTATGGATTATGCACTTTGAATAAAGGCAAAAGGAATTTGAAAACATTCAGAAAATTTCTACTTATGCTCTTGATTGTGCTCTGTGTATTATGTTATGTGTAGAATTAAGTATTCTGGTGCTGTTCGAAGATGTCAATGTGTAAAATCTTGTGTTCATACAGAAAACTGCTTTGTACCAACCTCTGAGATCATTGCTGTAGAAGAAACTGAACATAACAAGAAACAGCGTAATATTGGGAAATGGCAAAAAATGGAAAAACCATATGCTTTCACAGGTGAGGCAAATACAGTGTCAGAATGCTTGTGCTAATTACAGTTACATTAGGACAGACTAAAAACAAATTCTGAAAATTCCTCTTAACTGAAATGATGCATTTAAAAATTTAAATACCCCCCCTACACCCCCCAAAACTACCAAAAGCCTCACCAAAACAGACAAACAAACAAAGCCTCACCAGAAATATGCCAGTTTATATGTAAAGATCCTTATTTTGAAAAATAAACCCCTCCCTTTAAGAACATGTGTGTGGTTATTTAATGAAGTCCTGACTGATGCCTTATATTTCTGCTGCTGAATGACTCTGCAGCCAGGACCCTTGGTTTCCCCAACTTGACTAGATATCAAGAGAGAAGCTGGAACAACGTGTCCTGAATGTTTGGTTTTTAAAACTATTCCTAGACATGAATGTGTGTTTGTAAAAGTTCTTATGTAATTGACTGTGTTCTTAAAGCACCAGGAAAAACATTACTGGTTTTGGGTAGAGTGCTGACGTCTGTGCTGGGGCAAATATGATTGCTCCAATGCCAAAATTTTATGTTGTGAAGTGATTTATTATATATGCTTAGTGAACTTTCGTGTAAATATATCTGTAATCAGTTTATGGGAAAACTGATTTAATTTTGTTTAAAAAGAAGCTTAGGTTTGGGTGTCTACTATAAAGTAGTGATGTAGAGCAAATATTTTCATATATGTTTTCATACTGACCTTTTACAAACTCCTGTCACATTCTGAATGCTTCTGTCATTTGTGAAAATGTGTTGTGGGGATTAATTACTGTTTTTTTTTTCAAAAAGGAAATATTTTCTTTCTGAAATACAACTGTCATTTCACAGAACAGTCTCATTGTGCCTCCTCTTTTTAATTTTTTTTTTTATTTGAATAGTCTATTATGTGAAAAGAGCCCGAAATCACCGCTGGCGGTGCAGTGATGTGACGTTTTGGTGTGTTGATGAGCACTTGTGTAATCAGTGGATACAGGCACTGAAAGAAATACTTGAAATGCAGAGTAAGTTTGACTAAACTACTAACATTTGCAGCATTGTTCTGCAGGCATATATGTCAATTAAGATTATTTTGATATGTACTACTTTGAACTCTTAAGAACAGCCTATGCTCAAAACTTGAGGGAGCTGAGAGTTAAGTGCCTCCTTCTTACAAGGATTTTTGCATCTTGCATATTCACTAAGTTGTACTGAGTTTTTTACTCCAGTCAGTCAGAAGGATAGGTTTCTCGTTATTTTTCCCAGGTGTAAATTATTTTCTTGGGATAAAGACACATTGGAAGCTTAGCAGAGGCTTTACGTGACAAGCTTTGGACAAAGGAAAGGGTAGATGTAAGCTCAGAGATTTGAGGTACTCTAGAGATCTGAGGACAAGGATTGTAGCAATGGTAAGACTTACAGGTAGCTTTTTTCTGCCTGTCTCACCTTTTCACTCTCGTTATCACTGTGCCTTGTATAGTAAGAGTTCTCATTAATCATTTCTGTGACTCTTGGACATCTATTTGGAAGGGTAAAAGTAGTTCTGCAAGTTATTCCTGAAAGAGATACCTTGAGAGGTGTTGGGGAGCATCGGAGCAGAATGACTGTAGCACAGGCAGTGCCCTCGCTGACCAGGGTGCCGTCCTGCTGTATCTGATCACTGTGGGCAGAGCAGGGGTGGAGATATCAACAGGACCCATTTACAGCCCAGATGAGATAAAGTAGTGAGGTCCAACCAGGGAGGCCAGATCTGAGGTCCACCTGAGACATCCAGCCAGAGAAGAGACTGGATACATGTGCACTTATGATGTGACTCAAGCAAGGATGGCTTATGGCTCACAGAATAAAAATGGATATTCAACAAATAATGTTCTTCTGAGCAGATATTGGAGCCATGCATCTTACTAATGTTTTTGCTTTGTGTAAGTTACACATGAGTTATCTGGCTTCCAATAAAATCTTTCAAAAATGGGGTTTGTGCACCCATTCACTACATCTGACATGCAACCAGGGCAGTCATCTCCTTTTCAGTTCAGTTGTTCATTCTATTGGAAACAAACTATTTCAGGAGAAGTGACAGGTTGTCAGAGAGAGTGAATGATGCTTTGGGTGTGTGCAGCTTTAAACCATTCATACATTTGAAACCATTCAAAGCTTGCGTGGATTTATTTTGCAAGTGTGCTGATTAAATAACTAGGTTTATTCTTTTATTTTCAAATAGTAATTTATAATCTCTTCTGAGGACATGTGAATGTTACAACAGGTCTTTGTGTTCTGCACATTAAAGGAAGGCTCTCTAGGTGCAGCAAGCATTACAATTTTGTGTATGTGTTAGTACAGAGATGTAATAGTTGTTTTCATTGCCACCACCCATTTAAATTCATAACGATTCAAATAAACATGAGATAATAATATCAAAGGTGTTTTCGGGGAAGAAGAGGTCAAGCACTCACTGTGGAGAATATAGTTTCATGGGGTATTCTAATTTTATCTGTCACTGAAAGGAAATGTATTTTAACTATGTTACCTAAGCAAAAATATTGTTTAAATAAAATGATGTAAAAATATTTCTGTGTATGCTGCACTTAAATGTCTTTCCTAGTGCTGCCTTCAGTTTGTCTTATCTTGTATGCCCGTGATACTAATGTCGCTTAGTGGGAAGGAACTGTGAGAATATGTCTAAGAATGTGAGATGTGGAGTCAGATGAAATAGTTCTGGACTTCACTTGCTGTCTTCTCGCCAGTGCATTCAATGCTGTCAATATCCTCAGCATAATAAAGAGGATAGATGAGGCAAGTTTATCTAGCTTTTTGACACAGGGTAGAGTTGTAAAAGGCTTGTATGCTGTGTTCACTTTGTATACAGGTTTGGTTTTGTATAGCTTGTGGAATTTTTATTTCATGTACAAAAGCAGTACTATCTTTTCCCTAACTACAGAGTCTAGACCAAAGCAGTTGCTTGTGTATATTAATCCCTATGGAGGAAAACGACAAGGGAAGAGAATTTATGAACAGAAAGTTGCTCCACTCTTCAGTCTGGCTTCTATCTCCACTGATGTTGTTAGTGAGTAGTGAATATTTTACTTTCTTCATAAACACAATATGAACTCTTTAAAACCTCTGAGTGTCTTAAGTTCCTTGTGTTAAGATACTTAGTTACTTAGCTTGATTTCAGTAAGAGAAGGTAAATGATAAAGAAGGAATGTGTTCTAATTAAAGCAGAGGTTACCAGATAAATTATGACATCATATCAGTTTTCTTAATTCTAAATTAAAAGTTCTGGTACTTCTAAGGTATTTGAGCTCTTCATTTATAAGATACCGCCTTTCTCGTCTTTTTCAGTTTTACTGCTAAACCCAGTTGTTCATTTGCACAATTTTTTTTGTGAAATATTTTTCTGTGTATATTATAGTACATGTCTCTCTCAATTCTTTCTTTAGCATACAATCATTTGAAACACACTTTATGGGTAGATTGTTTTATGGTCACATCGGTTATTAAGGAATTATTAACAACACTTTTATAGTTGTTATAATTATATTTTTATACCATTTTATAATAGTAACTTTAATGTTTATTTCTTCTTAGTAACAGAACATGCTAACCATGCTAAGGATAATTTATTTGAAGTTAATATTAATAAATATGACGGGTAAGGAACTTCACTTGCCTTTTTTTTTTTATTTTCTAGCTGCTATATTCTATAGTCTGCTCTTATCTACAATTTAAAATAGTAACCTTCGTTGCTGATATGTTTTTGGCAACAGCTGAAAATTCTAGGGCCTGTTCCTTTCCATAGGAGATCCACATTTAGGAGTATCACAGGAAAATTAAACTGTTCAATATACCTATCCAACACACAATATACTCAAGTGCAGGGTAAAAATGTTTGCATGAGATTTGTATTCAAAAGATGAATGTAATATTACTTCTGCTCATCCAGAAACTAAGCATTTTATGATAGCTGGAAAGCTACTCTGAAATGTTCTGTGATACAGGTTATCTTGACATATACATGAGTCCACAACACTGCATCAGTAGTGTTCAACCTGTATGTAAAAAACATGAACTATTCAGAAACATTTCAGATATTTGAACAATCCTACATTGCAAGAGGAACTAACAGATGCATCATTTGGCTTTATTTGTGTTTGTTCTGTTGTGGAATTACTCTTTAAAAGAAGATCTAACTGAATGGTAGTGTTGTGTTTTATTATTATATCTGCTGTAGAAACAGAATATTTTCATAAATTAGGGAGTCATTCCCTTTTCCAGTTTGTGATGTGAAACAGGTTGCATGACTGGAAAATCATGAACATGTCTGCAGAACATATATAAATATATAAAACACTTTTTATATATAAAATATAAAAATAAAACACTTTTTATCTTTTCAGAGCACATTTATTTGGGAGGCAGATGTATATGCATTGTATAAATTAAGTTCAAGCATGATTTAGACAAATTGTTCTAGTAAGAAATGACATTCACAGGCTGAGTTTCTAGACTTTACCTGCTTTAAAATTATTTGACTTGTACTAAGCAGTTTTGATGATACTAGGATTTTTATTAGTTTTGCAGAAATGCAAGGAAAGTATACTGGGATCCTAGGAAAAAAATAGTTACTTAAGATTTTTCTTTTTCTTTTAAGTGATTTGAAATAGATAATAATACTGATTGGTGAAATACAAAGCAGAAAATGGAAGCAAGTGAGCCCATGTCTATTCTTAGTACATTGTTTTTTACAAGTGGCAGTGATCAATTGTCATCGTACCTGAAGTGGTTTTGGCAGATTCAAACAATCTCTTCTTGTAGAATACTTCATTCCTTTGGTGCGTTGTTTTGGTTTTTCTCTAATATGGCTGAGTTAACAAATGGCCAGAAAATTACATCTTTTTAGAATGTGTGTGTTTCTTGAGGTTTGGCTGATTCTTTTCAGAAACAGGAAGAGCTGCTTTACATTCCTACATCTAACTGTTTGCCTGTCCCTTAGGCTGGTTTTGATAAGTAACTTTCCCTTCATTCAGTGATTAAATTCTTCATTTAATCTCCAGGTTCCCTATTTGGCAAAGCTATGACTGTAACTTTGGAACTAGATGCAGTATTAATGATAATTGCTTCACTGCTTTCCAAGTGTATTTATTTGAGACAGCTTATTTAAACCTCTTCTGTTTGTTCTTCCCATTTCTCCTTAGACAATTTCTTATGCTGTGTACTAATCTAATAGCTCAGGTACAGAGCAGCTTCTCTTTGAAAACGGTTACTACAATATAGCAGGTTTTAGTACATCATTGTACAGAACAACTAAAGCGTACTGTAATATTGTGCAGGTAACAACTATGTATAGAGTAAGTCTGAATCGTGCATGTGCCCATTGCACAAGCCTTTGTAAAACTGCTTCAGGTTGTTTTTTGACTAGTTCTTTAATTAGTTTACAGAATGGTTGAGATCAGAAGGGCTAGTTCATTTAAAATTCCTTTGTCTTGGGGACTTGCTTCTCCTGCAGTCCTTTAGCTTATGTAGTTTACCATTATCATCTGTCCACAGTGAAATGCTAGTCCATTAGAAAAATAAACCCAAAACATAAGAATTGCTCTAAGAACATCTTTCTTACAGTAGTTCTTCACTAGGGGCCTTCACACATCTGCCTTGCACATTGGCCATCTGATGTTTGCAATGATTTTGGTTTTACTGGTATTGTGTATGTGAACTTTATCGGTCAGTACTTACCCTTGATAGTTGTAGACATTCATATCATCATCCACTCAGAGCCTAGATACAGTATTTGTTATAAACAGAACATTACTGAGGCAATGGTGACCTTGAAATGACATGGAAATTTTTGTCCACTTAAGCTCTTTATGAGAGTCTGCAGAGAAAGAAGAGATAAGCTAAAGTTGAGTAATAATGTACTTAAGCTATGAGTAGATAAATTAAGTCTACACATGACAAACACACACATTTTTCTCCCTTCTCTCCCAGTCCCTTAGGTCTTGACTTAGAATTGGACAGTGTGTATTTTTAAAGACTGTCCTCTCCATTCATGAAAAAATTACTGTTTTTTTTGAAGCTTCCCTTCTGCTGAAAATACAATAATAAGTAAATTTACATCATCTATGCTTAGAAATTAAATAAGCTAACTTGTCCTATGAAATACGTGCTCATTCTGCAATATCTATCGCTGACCATGTGGAAGAGTAAGTATTAGTTTGTGCATTGGAAATTACTACTACGCATAACAGTAAACATTCCTATGTTTACCCACCAGTATGCTGGGGACTACACGCATAAGTGTGGATTTGTCATCTGTTCCTTTGAAGTGTATTTGAATTAGTTTTCAGTAAAGTCTATTTATGCGTTTAGAGTTGAGGGTGAGCATTTGATTATTGTGCATGAAATGTATGCTGCTGTAAAATAGTCTTTTACTTCCTAGTGTTTGCTTGGCTGTGGACTCTTGAGCTTTATTATGCTGAGGATCTGTGTAGCTGCTGCACTAGCTCTGACCTGAATTAAGTTTGCTAAACAAAGTTTTGCATCTGGTAACATTTAGAAATCTGTGTTTCTTTCTGAATGGCTATGTAGCTTTACATGACTTCTGTTTGTTTGATGGGCTCTCAGCATGTTTGGAAGAGCGTGCAAGCATGCACTTTTCTGATTTTTTTTTTACTTTCATATAGTGTTTATCCCTGTTAAAATAAAAATAATAATGTAAAAAATGCTTCTGCCTGAAGCCACAAATATTAACCTTTCCTCTCACCTTCTAGTAAAGGTACCCTATTTCCATTTTGCTTACTTAAGAAAGCTGTATGTACAGTCCTGGTCAGTGTTTTACTTGTGTAGTGAATTTCTACTGATATTTGTCTGCATACAGCAGCGGAGGATGTTTTAGGTTTAATTCCAGTTTTTTTTTCTAGCATTACACGTGTCTGGGTGCATTTACAGTTGTGTAGCTTGAAATTTTTTTTCCTGCTTTTTGTAGTTTTTGTAGTTTTGTAGTTGAGTCGACTGTGGGCTACTATATTCTGTAAAAATGGAGGAGGAGGAGGATAGGACAAGTATTTTTGATGTGCCCAGTGCATGCCCTAAGAAGAACACTTGCTGTGTTGTTTATTGACTGTTAGTGTGCATTCTAATTTGTGTTTCCTGGCAGTGTTGTTTGTGTTGGTGGGGACGGCATGTTCAGTGAAGTGATGCATGGTCTCATTGGAAGAATGCAGAAGGACTCTGGCATAGACCAAAATAATCCCAAAGCACCGTTAGTCCAGTGCAATATAAGGATTGGCATAATCCCTGCTGGTAAGGAAGGGTTAACTTTCAGTTTACTGTATTCATTATTCTTGAAATTTCTTCTTATTCATAACTTCTTCAACTTAGGTCTAAGTGTAAGATATATGAGCAATATCATTCCATTAAAACACCTAGCTATAGCTGTTTGAATCCTGGTATAATTATTGATCACATGCAATTTTATTTGGGAAGGGTACTTCGTAAAGAAATCAAATCTTAATGTGTAAGTTTAGAATTTAATTACTTTCTTTGTGGCTTATTGTATGTTAATACAAGATAAAATGTTCATGGTAATGCATGTGCCCTCTGGACACAATGAATGAAATTTACTGAACAGAGACTTCCCTGATAAATATTTTTATGCTTTAGTTAATAATTAATTTAGTTAGAATTGTAATGCGAGGCTCTCAATGGTCTTGGAAACTCCAAATAAGTGCTAAAATTTTTTCTTCTCTTCCCCCCACCCCAACCCCCACGTCTCCAGTTGTCCATGCAGAAAGTATAAGGCAACTACAGCTGAGGAGCAGTCCTCAGGTTCCAGACAAAATTGCAATTTCTGCCTCTTTTTACAACTGCTATACCTTTACAGTTCTCAATATTGGCCACTTTTTCAGGCAATCTTGACAACTATCATTAAGAGGCATTTGACGTGACTCATTCTTGGAATACTGGTGATAAACTAAATTTTTTATTGACTGCAGGCACTTTTTGGATCAATCTTGCTCTGTTAAATCAAGTGTGCCAAGTGTTACCTCACCCTGCCCAGTTGGTTGCCAAGTTTCCTTCAAAAGTGGACTTAGAAGATGACTATTTCTTCCAGGAGGGGATTCAGTTTTGCTACTCTTTAATAACATCTACAATTTTGAGGGCTCTGTGGAAAAACAAATGGACAGTTGAATATCTTTCAACTTGTTCTTTTTCTTGTCAGATGCTTGAAATTTGCATTGAAGAACTAGGATATGAAATAAACATTCTGAGCTTCTGACTGGAACTTAAACACAGACTTTATGAGAAAATTTATCACAGGTTATAAAAAAAAACCCACAAAATGAAGTAGTATTTTTGCACTGTCTGGCTTTAGGTGACTAATTTTACACTCATGTCCTTGTGAAGAATGTATTCAAACCCAAATGGTCTGAATTTTTACTTGGAAGAAGCTTAACCCTGTTTCCTTGCAGTACAACAAGGGTTAGATATCTAAAAGTTGCAATGTGAATATCCCCTCATAGTTTTTTCATTCTCCTTGCTAGCTAGCAAGTTAAGGTTCTGTATAATAGAATTACT
Source organism: Phaenicophaeus curvirostris (assembly GCF_032191515.1). Classification (NCBI taxonomy): domain Eukaryota; kingdom Metazoa; phylum Chordata; class Aves; order Cuculiformes; family Cuculidae; genus Phaenicophaeus; species Phaenicophaeus curvirostris. The sequence continues at coordinate 16,739,959 of NC_091392.1, read as the reverse complement.
CTAAGTACATTCCGATTTTATTTAAGCTTTTTATAAAAAAAATTATTATAGCATAATAAATTTAACAGCAGAATTTGAAGTATGCTACCATTCATTTCCATTATTTGGGCAAATTTCTCGGACTGTAGGTTTTTGCTTACGTGGTTGGTTTCAGAAAATTTTGACTACCAGTGATGTTAATGACCATAAAAACACAATTTAGCCAACAGAACCTCCCTATTAAGCGCTATTTCTTTGTCTGTAGGAAATGAACTATAAGCATGTTAAAATTGAAGAGTTATTCTTAATACATTTTTTTCAAATGCAACCAAAAAGACTGATCTTCACTTTAATTTAATATCACTAATGGTACTAAGTCACTTTATTCTCTTGCATACTTCATTTTGTTTGTTGTGTTTTGGCCATTGCAACTCTTTCCTGTTTGTGTGTATAGTGCATGCTTTATTCCTTGAGCTAACATGAAGTACAGCCTTGTGAAAAATAGTGATTGCTGTGATTCATATATTTTCTTCAAATGATTCTTCAGATCCCTTAAAAAATTATAGGGCAGCTGGCCTTCAAGTTCTGCTAATTATGTTTTTGGAAATCACAGGATAGTACATCTTGATCTCATGGATCTGAAAACGATCCATGAGTGAAAATATGAGAAAGTGGTTAAGCGCTGAACAAATCTTAGCCCTTTCTTAACACATCAAACCTTAAATTGTCCTTAAATCGTCCTGAAATAGCCAAACCTATGCATTGCAGTGTGGTCAGGAAGGCAACAGGAGAGTTTTTTTTTTCCAGCCCTTGGTGAAGCTGTTCTTCGTTCATCTTGCTTGATCTAATGGAGTGACCAGATATAGATCCCAACAGATCCCCTAGTTTTCAGACTAGTCCAAGAACTTTGTTCCAAAATAAGTAAGATCCTTAAAAAGGCATTTTTTTAAAATGAAATTGACACTCCTGAAATACCGCAAGTCAAAGGGAAGAGTGAGATACTAAATGTGCATCTAGAAAAACCTTCATCCATGATGCTTCTTTTAGTTCTTTATAACCAGAACTTAAAAATCGTAAGAACTAAAAAGCCTAAGAAACCCAGAGTTTAGAAATTAAGTTTTAAAGCTCTCTGTGTCTTCTGATACATGGAGACAGTTTACTCAGTGAGGACAGGAGCCTGGGGAAAGGTGACACTGAATCAGTGTGTTTGCCTTTTGTGTCATTTTGTTCATAATGTCAAGTTGTGTTAATAGAAACATGGCAAGTTGTGCTTTCTGCTTGTGATTAAATGATGTCTGTTTTCAAACTAACAATTCAACAGAGTTAATCTTTGCTCAGAAAGTGTCAGTTTAATCGTAGAAGGATTTGAAACTACTAATGAAAGAGATCTGGTGCTAAAACACTGTCATCTGTATGACCATGTTTGTGTCATTAGCTGTATCTCATAGACAAAATCTCATTGCACATGGGTTTTTTTTGATTTTATTTTAGATGCTACATGTAAATCACGATTCCAACTTTCTGGACTAAGCCTCTGCTTGGCCCCTTATTTCGAACAGATGTGTCTGTTTACAGACAATCTCTTTCTTTAGTGTGTGCTCTGGTTAAAAAAATATAATTTATTCTTTTGCTTTATGGTACATTTTTTGTGAAAGAACTTGTTTTTACTGACATGAATAAAAGTTTATACTCAAATGGCAGTTTTATCTTCTGAATGTCTCTTAACTGCAGCTATTCTTCAAAACTGCCAGTATAGATTGACTGATTGCTGTTGTAAATGGATTTGGTGTTCAGAGTACTTGGAGGCTGTAGCAACTTGACAGAGTTTTGCACTGCAATGTGGTAACTGTAAGTCAGCACACCTGCAAAATTTTCTGTTTAGTTATTACTTCTTCCTGGGGCTGTCTTTCCTTAAAAGCACATCTCTCCATGGTTTCTCTTTGCTTTCAGAGCAGTAGTGTGCCTCCATAGAGTTTAAAAACAGAGAATAATTCCTCTCATGATATGTGGCACTGGGGTTTCATACACATGCTTTGGTATTAAAATTACACCCTCTGGAGTAAGCCAAAGTAATTGGTTCTTACTAAACCTGGCATGGAACAAGGGGACAAATCTGTCAACTGCTGTCAGAGGACTCTTCAGTGAAAGAGAATGGATTAGATGAAATACTCTTATGATCGCAGCAGGTAGAAAAAAATCCTATTTCACTCTGCTGTGGCACAATATTAATGTATTCATTCTTACAAAAACCAAGTCTGCAGCCTACCCTGGGGATAGGGGAAAAACTTCCAAGCTCTGGTGAGGATGGGGTCAAGTGTAGATACAAAGAGTTAATTGCAATAGTGATTGAGGCTTCCTATGAATCCAGATCCCTCTTGCTTTTGTGGTGATCCAGGTATGAACTCTAATGTCTAGGATTGAAGCATGCGTTATGATTATAATCAGCATGTTGGCATGTAGCCGTAGAAGTTCAGAATGCTAAAGACAGCACAGGCTTCTTATGTGAAGGTAGTGTAGAAAAATGATGGAGGATTCACTCACAAACTTAAAAACGAGATGCAAGTAAAATCATGAAGCATGACTCGAATCTTTTACTACTGTCATTTAGGCTGTAAAAATTTTCTTCAAAAATGTGCTATAGCATAGCATAAAAAACTATCTAATTATTTTTTATAAATTACTCCAAGTGATGTGTCCACAGCTCTCTCCGTAACAAAGTATTTGTAATATTTAATGATCTTTGTAGTTTAGATAGCATCTCATTTCAAGGTTCAGTATGTCCAGTTTGCAATCTAAAGTGCAATGTTCCGTATTTCTCCTTCAGTGTTTTAAATCAGTTAGCTCTAAGACTATCATTTCCAGAAGCATAAGTACTGCATTTAATATGGTGGGGCTGCTGTGAAGGCAAACAACTAAGTCAAGATTGCTTTTCCCTGTGGTGTTAATTTCATCTCCTTAAGTTTGCTTTATTTGTATTAATCCGTTTTTGTTGTACTGTGATACTGAACTCCGGCTGAAATTATTATCTACCAAAAAAGCCCCAGCCTGAAGTCCTTCTGAACTGATCCTTTTTAAGACAGTCTGTCGTTCTGCAGATGTTAAACTTGATTTCTTGGTACACAGAATCACTGTAATGAACTCTCTCATAAAACCAGTTTATCTTATTGCTCTGCTGATTCTATGACCAAGTTAAAGCTTGTGAGGTAGTATCTGAACACCTGTCTGTGTGACTTGTTTACTCGCAAACATGCAGTAGTATTTGCATCCGAATGGGAAATCTGGAGGTTTAGCTGTACTGTATTCTATGCAGTGCAGTCCATCGCTTTGGTTTCTTTAATCTTGCTTTAGCAAAAATATTTTATGGAAAGTACATACTCTCTAATATTTTAAATAGATATCTTGATCATTTCTCCTTGTGATTAATTGAAAGAAAGGAATTCTATGGTGATTTTTAAATAATTACATTAGTTTATTTAAAAATTTCGGGAGCGGAAGACTGTCAAAGAACTTGCCATGTAACAAGAGAGGGGCTTTGGCTTCTTTGATCATGGGATGGCTCACGCACCTCCAGGCTTTTTTGCTAAGGATGGGACACGTGCATCTCCTAGGGGGACTAAAGCCCTTGCTAGAAACCTAGCTAAGCTCATAAATCGAGCTTTAAACTAGATGTGAAGGGGGAGGGGGTTGAGCTCTGTTGATAGGAACGGTTGGACTTGATGATCCGGTGGGTCTCTTCCAACCTGGTTATTCTGTGATTCTATGAATGGTTGGACTCGATGATCCGGTGGGTCTCTTCCAACCTGGTTATTCTATGATTCTATGAACTATGTGTCTGTATGAGATCTCCTAATAACAAACAGACTTCGGGAAGAATGGGTAGTGAAACAGGGCTCTGCTGTACATAATGAATGGTAAAGAATCAAAGTAGTTATATTTAGCTTAAGAAAGACTAATTGATGTTTTGTTTACCCTCTACACACTTCATATTTTCAGTAGAGTCTTGGTTATCAAAATATCTGGGATGAGGCCTTTCTTTAGGCAGGAGATTTCAGACTTTTGGAGGTTCAGCTGTCCAGGGTGGTGGTATCATACCACCATCACTGAAATGTACTATGCAAGACAACTGTTGCACTAAGGCACTACGGAATGGAAACAGAGTAATCTACAGCACTTGAACTTGAGTGTTTGGTGTCTTTGATGTCATTTTAGGTAATAGAGTTACTCTCCTTAGGGTATTTCTCTTTGATACTCAAATTTTCATGTTTACTTCTAGGTGTCTGCGGGTATCTCACCATCTCGGGCATCTAAACTTGTGTTATAGCCTGGTTGATGCAGTCAGGAGAGCTTATAGATCTTGCATTGCATTTGCCTGTCTTGTGCAGATGTCTTGTTTCCGAAGGCCCTTCAGATGGGGCCTGTTTGTGAGTACCTTGAAGAAAGCTGAGGCTGACACAGCGTTCCTGACAAGGTCTCCTTGACAAGAGTGGAAACTTTGACATAGTCTGCAATGTTGCTCATTCTTATGTAGCTACTGCTAGGTGTCTTAACCTGAAATTTCATCTTTCCCTTGTACGCCAGTCTTCCTTTCTATCAATGCAGAAATTAGGTTCAGCACTGAAGTTGGTGGTTTGTTGTTGTTTTATTTATTGTTCTTAATTAGGGCTCAGTTAGCAAGCAGTCCAACTACTTGTGCAACCCACAAAATCCTCATTTATTTTCCATCATTCATTTAGATTGTTGCCCTTAAAAATCCCTAAAGAAAATCTTCTGGAGTATGTATATGTATATCTTATGTATGTATATCTTTTGGTTTCATCTGAACAAACAACATCTGCCTTCTGACTGTCGAGAGTCATGCTGTATGAAAGCTTCTTGCCCAAACCGAGTGCTCTGGCAATCCTAAGCTATTAATTGAGGGATACTGGACAAGCTATATTTACATTCTAATCCTGCTTTCTGTATCAGATTTCTACTGAAGAAATAAGCCAGATTTTGGCAGGATGTGCATTGGCATCTGATCAAAATGCTGTTTCAGCAGCAGTAGATTCCAAATCTATTCAAGACCCACCTAATGGTCTAGAATTCCTGTTTGGCTTTAAAATATTCAGAAAGATTCAAATCCTTAGTAAGCGTGAACATTTTTGTGACCTTTAAACTAGTACAATTAGGTTCATGCTTGGTGTGATATTATGACCAGTTATATTTTCTTGGAGTCTACATAAGGAATGATATTTGTTTTGTTGTTTCCTGCTACAGTTCTACGAGAGAAAAGAAACAACAATATTTATCTATTTGTAGTTGGTACCCCAGTGGCATGTCTGAGAAAGAGGGATGGTTTGACAATCACTAAGCACTGTTAGTGTCTTCCCCAGCCCTCCATTTTAGAATCTCAGAATTCATTTCAGACTTTGGATCTAATTTTAGCTCTCTCTTGCTAGTTAATGAATAGAAATGATAATAAATAAAATTGCCTAACAGATAAATCAGCTTTTAATTGACTACAGAAGGCTATAGGGAGATAAGCCTTCGGTGTCAAAATATAGCTTGTAGGAATTCTTCTCTTCTCCTCCCACCTAGAGTGTAAGACAACTTGGAAGCTCTGTTTACATAGATACAAATGTGACTAAGGTAATTCTAGCAGCAGAATGCAAACAGATCTTGAAGAAATGAGAAACATTAAATGAAATGTTAGGCTTGTACATTCATCAATAAAAGTTCAGGTCAGATCTTAGTGGCTATTTTCAGTGGCTATTTTTGTTTTTCTTTTCAAAGTAGTGAGAATTTTCTTTTCTGCCTAACTGAAATTCATGAGTGTGAGAGGAAAAATGAAACTGAAAAATTCAGTATCTGAACTCTACTTAGTATTTTCTGCTATAAAATACCAAATGTGTCATAGTATCATCTATGTACCTTGTCTGTTTTGATACTGAGAGAAATTGGAGTCCCATTTCCTGTGCAAGAGCATACGCTGCTGCTTGTGCTTGTAATGATACACTTCCATTGTCTTGCACCTCAGCCTCATAGTAAGAGATCTCTTTAATCACACAATTTCTTTTATTCTGCAGCTCTGTCGTATGTATTCTCTTTAATGGTTTCTGGAGGTGCTGCTTGTTCACTGTGACAGGCTTTTGCATAGCATATGCTTGATAGAAGCTTCTCTCATGCCCTTCACTGGTAGGGGAAGTGGGTATCCATTTCCTGAGAAGTGAGTTGAAGGGGAAAGGATTTTCTTTGCTGTTGTTGGTAACTGTATGTGCCCTGACTGTTTTCAGAGTGAGAAAGAACCAAAAGTGGATTTTACTGATTGCTCATTCCTCCATTTTTAGTTTTCTATTTCAGTTTGATTAGGCCTCAGAAATGAAGTACTCTACATCTGAGCTGCTTTGCATCTAGTGTATCAGTAGCAAATCTGAGAACATACATGTGGGCAAAGAAATTTTTTGTTTTCATATATCCAGCCTTGACTTTAAAGGAGTTCAATTTCAGGGAAGGGATGGGAGAAACTATAAGATAAATTTGGAGTTAGATGCTGCAACAAAAACTATTCAATGTGTCTGGCCCTGACTTTCAAGTCCCTGCTGTAGAGTTGGAATCAGAACTCTGCATTAGACTCTTAGATTGTTGGGTTGTTTTTTTTTTTAATAGGGATAGGGAGGATTGTTTCTGTAAACAGCACCTAAAATACTGAGTAGACATTCTGCGTGAGGAGTGGCTTGAAGGTAGTTGGTAACAAAAAATACAGGTGAAACCTAAAGCTTCCCCCTTTCTTCTTGTAGGTGTTTTGCTCAAGACTGTAGAGGCACTCTATTCACTTTGCTCCCCTATCTATAAACTAATTCCTGAAAGCAAGTCTTAACTGATTTTCAAGTGATAGTACTAAGCAGGAGTTTCTGGTTTAAGATGCAGCTGGGAGAGGGCAAGTTGACAGTCTGGAATTTAGATCGCTTTCCCACAAAACAGAAAATTGGTCAACTTATGTTCACAAGATCTCAATGAGTAAGAAATCTTAAGTAAAAGACAATTGGCATACTCCTTCTTTCCCCTCCATCCTTAATTAACATAAAAGTTGTAATGAAATCCTGATTTTTTTTCATGCGAATTAACTTATTTCCCTTCATGAGCTGCTATATAGTTACTGCTTATGTGTTGAAAATCTTTGTACTTCATAAGGAGGGGAAGTTACAATTTAAATCATAATATTTGTATCCTTATATTTACTTTGTTCCTTAAAATAGAAGGAAGCAGGCCAAAGGATCATAATACTTTTGGCATAGTCCTCCAGATAATACTATTTGCTTTGAAAAGGTATTAATTAATCTCTAGCTTTTTTATTTTTCAGGATCAACAGATTGCATATGCTATTCAACGGTTGGCATTTCTGATCCAGTAACATCAGCTCTTCATATTATTGTAGGTGGGTGGTCCGTTCACTGTTTTGTTATTAAAATTATTAAAGTAGCCAAAAATAGTAATTCCATTTAGTTCTTTCTATATGTTTGTGAAATGGAATTTGAACATAACGGCTCAGTTGAAATACAAAGTTTCTGTGTGAGATTAGTTTCTGATTTTCAATGCAGGGAGAAAAATTAATTGCTTTCTCTGCTATCATTGTTTTCAAGGGATCATAACTTTTCAGAATTTTATATCTGGTGCTTACGTTTTCATGCAATCTGGTATACTTCTGAAACTAGCAGTAAAATATAACAGGCAGCATAAGTTGTTGGACCATCTTTCTCTCTCTTTCTCTCATGGAGAAAACAATTGTAAGTGCTTGTACACTTGAATAGCAGTATGATGTACTAGTTGTCCGATTATCTTGTGCAATTCAATGCTTCCATGCCAAGCTAGAAGTATGGCTTCTGCTTGACTGGAATTATCTTTTAATCCCCCATTTTTTACCATCACTAAGTCATATATTTGAAAGGAACTAGGAAGGAAGATAGCTACTCTCAGTAAATGCTTTCTGTTATGTTGTCATCGGTAGGGATGCTGGCATTGCTACAAAATTATCTGGTAACAGGGTCTCTGAACTCTATGGGGGTTGAAGGAGACATCTTGGTGTATTCAGTGTATTCTCATTTGTGATGTGAGGAATCGTAGCCAATTCTCAATACTGGATTTGAAAAACTCTGCAAGATGGTCTTCAGTTATAACAATGTTGCCTAAGCGTAAAGGATAGATTTTGCGAATTATGTGTATTTCATTTTCCCTTCATTGAGTCCTTAACCGATGTAGTTTTAGGAACTGATGTTGCAAAGGTTTACATGTGCTTCTCTGTTACTAACCTACGGTTAAATTTGTTCAGCATCGGTAGAGTTGATGCCATTGGACCAGGATTAGGAGGAGATATGGACTTACTATATCATAGTATTGTAGTTGAATTATTAAATGTGCCTATCTACACTTGTATTTAGTTTGTTTGGTTTTTTTTAAGAGTGTTTTTCATTTACGCAAAATGTTCTTCTAGGTAGTCTGTGGTGTGGAAGGATGGGAAACAATGGGCATAAAGTGAATCTAAAAAAAAAAAAGGAAAAAAAATTTAAAAAAGCAAACAAACACCCCCCTCAAACCCCACCACTACTCCAAAGCATACACTATGAGGATGTCAAAGAGGTGGTGTATTCTCTGTTCTTGAAGATTTTCAGAACTTGACTGGATAAGCTTTGAGTAACCTGATCTGATCTTCTAGCTGAGCCAACTTTAAGTGGAAGATTTGATGAGAAGTCACCTAAGGCCCCTTCCTGCTTCAATTATCCTCTGATAGCATGACATATGGGATTAAGTAATATCTGGTAGATGTACAGATACTACATTGCTCTCTTCTAGAACATCCCTTCCTACTGCTACATGGGAGATGGGTGTAAAGTCTTCGTTAGATATTTTTAGCATACTGACCTTTCTTCTCACTTAGCGCTTAATGCTTTTTAAATATTAAATGAAATTACTATTGAAAATTATTTTTCCCTTTCTGCCTGTGTAAGTAGTATATGTCGGTATATGATCAACAGAATAATGCTATTACAAAATTTTATGATTTTTTTTTTAAAGTGAAAAATTTATGTTGTATTTAAAATAGGCCTTAATAGAACTTTGCACTTCTGATCTTCGTAGGTGACTGTCAGCCTCTGGATGTCTCTGCTGTACATCATAACAACACATTTTTAAAGTACTCTGTATCATTGCTGGGTTACGGTTTTTATGGAGATATATTAAAAGATAGTGAAAAGAAGCGTTGGATGGGTCCAATAAGATATGACTACTCAGGTAACTTCTGTAATTATTACACTCTTGTAGCATGTAGACATTTTGGAGCAGTTCATGTGCTCTTTCCAAATCAAGCTTCTCTGAAGCTTTTAAACGTCAGAAACAGACTGACCTCAATTTTAAACTTCAAGTACATTGGATCACATTATGTTAAGCTCTGTAACTTGGGGATTAACATTAACAGTGTGTTCATTAAAGCTGTGTTGAATATATGTTACCCAGTGATAGCTGCCTAAAGAGTAGTTTCTTTTTTTTGTGCTAGTAATTTTGCCTTTCTTTTCAGTCAGTTAAAAACAATCATTCGTCTGTCTTGGACATTCATCTGGTGGAATGAATTGTTAATTTTGTCCTTCTTCCAACAATTCATGAGCGGTTTAGCCTAGTTAGCTAATACTTGGGTAATTCCTATGCTACTGAAAAGTTCTTTTTGCCTTCTGTGATTGGTCACATGTTAGGAAAAGAAGGTGTAAAAGGAGAATTTACATAGTGTAGGCCGGTTTTAAGATTCAACAGTGATATATAGCTAAAATTTTTAGTTGCCTTTTGAAGCTGTCAGGCAAAGTAATGGCACTATTGGCAAATGTTGAAAAGTTGGGTGGGTGGAAATGGTATTTCCTTGTCCTTTGCAGTCTAAAGCACAAAGAGCTGTGAGCCTAAGCAGAGCAACTTGTTTTGCAGTCCTTAGAGAAGGAAAGAGAGGAACGATCAAGGAACGATCAAGGGATATATGCAGAGCTGTTTGCATCGTGGATTTATAATGACTTAATGCTGCTTAATACCTTTTTTATGTAGGCTTCAAGACTTTTCTTTCTCATCATTACTATGAAGGAACAATTTCTTTTCAACCAGCAAAACACACACTGGGATCTCCACGAGATAAAGATAGCTGCAGAACAGGGTAGGCTAATGTTTATCTCTGGATATTTGACATGAGTTATTTGGAAAGGTCTGTACGTAAATAGAGGTCACAGAAATGTTGTTTTTAATATTGGAACACTTACTCTGAAGGAGACAAGCTTGTAAAAAAAAAAATTATTGGCTCATTAAAGAGAACACCTCGTTTTTATCAGGTCAGTAAACAAAAATGTAATAAAATTGTTAGCTGGTCCTCCCCTCCCTCAGTTTTAAATGAAGTAAAGTATAACAGCACAGTAGCCAGTTACAAGATGCTGAGGGTGCTGTGCTTTGTTATTGTTAATAGATGAAAAGCCTGGATGCCTCATAGCTTTTATGAATGGAAATAATTATTCAAAAATTTTCAAATGTTCGCATTGTAATTGGATCTAGCAGTTTTAGTGACTGATTTAGTGCCATGACAACAGCTGGCATGGCTTTTCCTGAGGATAGATCCTCTCAGGAATCAGCCTGTTTAGCCAATTTTTTTTTTCTATTTAACTATACTACTACTATGCTTTATAAATCCTATGTGATATTCTGTGATATTTTTCCCTTGTTTCTCCAATCAAGGGGCCTACTTTAATCTCCCGAGTTTTCCTTTCTTTCTCTGTGCTTTCACCTGCTTGAAGTTATACACTAGTGCCTGTTATTCATTCTATATGAATGTAGCTTTCTGCTATAGTAGCTGTCACAGCAGCAAACAGCACAGCAGGATACAGAGGAACCAGAAGCTACATTGAACTTGTTGAGACTGTTCTGTGTTAGGGCTGTGTCAAACTACATGGTCTCCAGCACTAGCTGGAGCAGCTAACAAGTTCCATCAGTGGGTGCAGGGGAAGTTCCAGAGGGAAAAAGCTGTCATCCAGGTCTCAGTCAGGGCGTAAAAAGTGCCTGGTGCCTCACAGGGGATTTTATACATCCTGGTAATTAATTGCTGGAAGGGCAGTAGGGCTGGGCTCAAGCAATTCAGAAGAATCCTGAAGGTTGGCGATAACAGTGATCGTGCAGGCGATTTACAAGCTGACTAGGAGAAATACTCTAAGAGTCTTGTTATAGAAGAGGAAAGTGAGGTGGGTGATGGCTGAGAGGACTTAGGGCAGCAGTGACTGTGAGATTATAGACCTGAAAATCCTGAGAGAAGTAAGCAAGGTGAAAGGTAGAATTGCTTCCCTGAACTTCTTAGTTTATTCAGGAATCTTGGCAAGATTCCATGGGAGGCTACCCTGGACCACAAAGAGGGCCAGGGAGTCAGTTGATGCCTCCTTAAAGCCCATTCTGATATGCAGAAAATCAAGTAAGCATGACAGAAAACCAGCGTGGTATAAGCAAGGATCTGAGAAGAAAACAGAAGGTGGAAGTGGAATGGGTTGCTTTGGAGGAACACAGTGACACTGCCTAAATGTGTAGGGATGGAACTAAGAAAGCCAAAGCTCAGGTGGAGTTAAAATCAGTAGGGATGTGAAGGGTGTTACTTCTTAGAAAGGGATTATGTGAGTATACCAGCCATAACAAATGGCTAAAGGAACTGTGGGCCTGCTGCTTAGTGGTATGGGGAACCTAGTGATAAAAGATAAGGAAAAGGCTGGAAAATTACTCCTTTGCCCCAGTTTTCACTGATGTAGTCTGTCCCCAGGCCTTACAGGTCCCCAGGCTCGTGGATAAGGGGGAAACAGTGGGTGTTACATACCTTGGCTTTACCAAGGCATTTGGTATTGTTACCTGTAGTATTCTTAAAACCAAATTTGATGTAGACTAGATTAGTGGATGGGTGGAAAACTGGCTAGACTACCTAGAAAGGTTGTGAAAACCAAGTCCATCTGGCAGGCAATTACTAATGGTATCTCTTGGGGATCAATCCTGAAGCAGACACTGTGCAACATCTTTATTAATGACTAGGACTGTGGCAGAGAGTGCACACTCAGCAGTTTTATGGATAATGGACATATTCAGAGGAGCGGTTCATATGTTGAAAGTCACGGCTGTTATTCAGAGAGACCTTGGTGGGCTGAATAAATGGCTGATGATAGGAACATTCTGAAGTTCAGGAGAGGCAAATATTGTGCATCTGGGGTGGAATAGCCTCATGCAACAGTACTGACTGGGCACTGACTGACTGGAAGGCAGCTCTGCCAAAACCAGTTTTGGGATCCTGGTAGACAGAATGGTACCTGAGTCAGCAATGTGTCCTTGAGGAAAGGAAAGCACAACCTTATATTGGGCTTTCTAAGCCAAAGAGAAGCCAGCAGGTCAGGAGCAGCATTTGTTCTCCTGTACTCAGCACTTGTGAGATTAAAGACTGGCTACAGTATGGCAGTGTTACAGCAGTCAAACATGCAGGTGGTCAAAACTTGACCAAACAAGACACTGAACATTCTTATCATATATGAGCTGCTTTGAACAGAGGTTTGGACCACATCAGAGGTCCCTCCCAGCCTGTGTGATCTTGTGGCTCTGTGTTATTTCTGACTGTCATCTTCAGCACTCTGCTTAAGCACCTCCACTGCCCGCAGGGCTATCATCAGGGTTGTCAGTGCCACGTGACATCTTGTGGTGACGGAAGGTCTTGTAATGAGTGGGTTAAAATTGGGAAGTTGAACTGAATAAAAGTTTTGTTTTCAGGAAGTGAATGTCATTTTTGTTTTCAGATGTTACATTTGCAAGAAAAGTGAGCAACAGCTGACAGAACAGCACAAGGAACGTGGATTAAAACATGAAGGTGATTTGTTGTAAAAAGATGGTGTGATATTATACAAATTATTGTTCTTCAGAATGTATCAGTTCAAGTATGTGGTTGGTTTATTAAAATGTTGTGATTACAGGATAATCCATTGTTTCTTTAAGGAAAATGTGTATATTTCAATGTGTTGAGTTTTTTTCTTCAAGAAAGATATATTCTGAGAGCTAGGACTTGTTCTTTTTTATGAGAAGGTCTTAACTGATAAACTTTGAGGTAGTATAGAAAGAAGCTGTTCATTAAGATAACTTCTAGAATAGATCAGGATTAAAAATCTGTGTTTATTAACTCCAAAGTCACCCTTTGTAAGCTGCTCATTAAATGTGAGACAGTGAACTTGAACAACTCGTAAGTAATCTAGTGTCCTTAATTATTTCTATACAATACCCCCCCTTTCTCTTTCTCAAGTTATACTTTTCTTATTCTCTTCCTCCCACCCCTGTTCCAACCCCTGTGCACAATTCCATGGATCTCTTTTCATGGACATAAATTGAAATTTATTTTGAAATTTTGTTAAAACAACTGTCAATATACTGGGTTCTGTGCAGTCATCTGCCTAGTTGTGTATCTTTGTCTGACTACTACATCCAAAGGGCAAGCACTGATGTTGATACCCTTGTGGCCTTGCTGGAAGTAAGATATGCAGATTTATTTGGCAGAGTTTCAACTCTAGTCTCAGTTCATTGTCTTGGAAAATCCCATCTTGAACAGCAGCCAGCCTTTCCACAGGTGCTTGCTTCTGCTTTTACTCTTCTTTATTTTTTTTTGTAGAGCCCAGTGCAGTCATTTTCTTGACACAAATATTGGCCCTTATGACCTAGATTATCTTATTACAGTTATTTTGCACACTATCTATGCCAGATTCTAGACATTTGTTAGCAGAAAGAATATCATCATACTATGGAGATTCACTGGGAGCAGAAAGACTGTATATAGATTTCTGTTCCAACTGGAACTCCTGTTACATATGTTTACATATAGTGCTTTCATCCCAGCTACTGCTTTCAGATCTTTGATATAGTCAACAGATGGCCAGATTGGAGTATTTCTTGAGTTACTTTAATTTATGCCCCAATTCAGCTAAAAAAATTGCTTTACATAATATTTTTTTAGGAGCTAAATCTGACAGTAGAGTTTTTTGGTAAGAGAAAAATCTATCTTTGAGAACAACTGTAGTTAGAAATTGCCAATCTATCTTTCTTTTGTTTGGGGCTTTTTTTTGTTTGTTTGTTTCAGTGGGTTTTTTGTGTGCGTGTTTTTTTTTCCTTCAAATCTACCATTTTATTAGCTTTGATCCAGAAAAGTGTCAAAGGCAGAAGAAAGCTGTAGGTTAGTTACCAATCAAGGCTGCTTTAGCCAGCGTTGCACAAGACATTAAGCAGCTGATTACATAGGATATTGTTTATTTAAATCCATTTTGCTTCTGGTAGCTGACTTCCTTTGCAGGCCAGTCTCTTCTCTATGCAGTATTGGTAAGCAAACAATAAACAGCTACCTACTCTTGATTTGCAGTAAAAAGAATTTTAAATTGCCACCTCAGATAAGCTTTTTGCTCAGCAGGGTGTATTGGCTGACTCTTTCATTGTGCACACTTGGTTTGTGTACAATTCAGATAAGCTTAGGAGGATGCTTGCATTGACTGTCACCGAACATTTCTTTGTATTGTACAGAATTCTATGTGCATTTGCAGAGTAAACTTTGAGTGTTAGTCCTTTATGCTGATTTCAGCAACTTGTGGTATATATATACAATAGGCAGTTGAAATGAGTGCTGTTTATGTTCTCCCTGGTTATGCTCTATTGTATGAAAGATTTTTTGTGCGAATAATTGTGCTACTTAATGTTGCATCCTGCAGAATGGTTCTGAAAACAATTGGTGATTTAAAATGTAATAAATACCCTTAATTTGTTCTCACTTGAACAGAGAAACTTTTTTTGAATAACATGCTGACTTTTCTACTAGGTGAAACCAGGCTATTACAGTAACATAGAAAAGCATTCTACCTTAAAGTAATTTGAGACTTATTTATTCCAGTGAGCATACTTCAAAAGTTAATACGTATCTAGGCACACAATAGACTAAATTATAAATGCTTCTCAGATAAACCACAAAAAGATGTTGTTTTCATTCTTTTGTTTGTGTACCAGAAGATTCCTGGTTTCCTTTTAAATAAGCCCTTATATAGTTCTGGACACAAATGTGTCCTGTTCCAGTAGTATTTTATATTTTGTTCAGTTGTCTTCATCTGGGAGCAGGGCTTTGTCATTTGCCTGTAGTCTGAACGAAGTCATTCTGCAGCTTGACATATGTCTCTTTTTGTCTCTCTTAAGACACATTTTGAATCCGATTTAAATTATTTCTTTTTGTAATACCCTGTTTGAAAGTAACATAAAAAGATCAGCAGTAAAGGAAGCGATACTAAAACCACTCTGGCAAATGATGTGAAAATATTGGATTTAAGAGCTGAATTTTTGTATTATTTTTATTGATTTGTTTATCAGGAGATAGAGAGGATAGTATAGCTGGAAAAGAATGAAGTGGGGTTTTTTTTCCCCTTGAAGTCTTTTGTCATATTATAATCCTACTCTGTTTTTCTTAGATTTCCATTTTTCTTGTTTCTGTTACTAGAGAGTGGATAGTAAGATGTTCCAATAAATGAAAAATTCAAGGAAGCAAGAAAAGCTCAAAGGGCAAAGAAAAACTGCAGAATAGTTTCTGGGGTTTTTTTTTTCCTTGGTTGTTTTTTTATTTTCTGACATATAAAGCTTGGAAGATGTTGATTCAAAATCAATGCATCGTAGACTTGAGGTCCAAAATTCCCTAGGCAACTGTAATGATGATTTTCTAAAGTAAATGTGAAGGAAGAGCATCAGAATTTCAGGACATGAACTATGTAGTGTAAATGTAACCTACAGACCCATCAAAGAAGCACCTTGAAAATAACTATATGTTTACCCGAAAGTGGGGAACTGAATGTTAGATTTCTAAGTCTATACTGGTTACGGTGCCTCAAAAACTCTGCTTTGCTGTGATTTGATGATCAAATTTTAACAAGCTTATATAAACAAACTTCATCATTTTTTGTTTATTCTTTAATTTTACCTCTCATCATCAACAGTGGCACTTGACTCCTGAACTCCAGTCTTGTGCGTCTCCATAGACTCTTCTGCAATCAGTAGATATGTGGAGTTGTTCCTTTGAAGTATCTGAATCCACTTCTATTGGGAAGAGGAAAAGTGTGTTATGGCTTCTTTATGGCCTTTTTTTTTTTTTTTTTATTGTAGTGAGGAAGATGATTATGTGTAATCTAAAAATGCAAAGGCATTTTTTAGTCTATTTTTATCCATATTCCAGAAAATACAGTTTAGATGACAAGTCTGTGCAGTGCCTGCCAGCATTTCTTTGTTCTGGAAAATTTCTCTGTCTCTTGATACAATTGATGCCATTACACACTTTAGCTCAGGCTAGGTCTAATCCATAACAGAACAGTTTCAAGTTGTTGAAAACACACTTGTATTTTTTTCTTTTTTTCAGAAATCACTGAAGATTTATGCCCAGGAAAATTCAACTCCATTAATAATATTCCTCTTCAGACATTTAGGGCTGGGTTGTAGTAGAAACAGACTCCTGATCTGCTGCCTGCTGGTCCTTGATGAATCCTGAATCATCTCTTCCCTTTGTTTCTTTTTTTAATTTTTTTTAATATGAATTGTCGCAGAGGCAAAAGAAGAATATTGATTTAGAAGCCATATAGTAAACCACTGTCTCTGCATCATTGTTCATATAAGATTAACGTGTTGAAAGCAAGAATAACAATTTTAAAAAATTAAAAATCCCTCTGAAATTTCACACTGCTGGAGTTCTAACTTGCCTCTGTCTTGTCCCTACCTAAGGTTTTGTGGGTTTGCCCAAGTAGCATTGATCCCAAATTTGACATGCATGTGTCAGAAATGGTCAGCAGTTTTAGGAGATAATCATGGTCAGTGAAGGGAGAAAGCAACTTTTCTGTTAGTTTATGGAAAATGGATTTTTTTAATGCAGTTTATTTTAGGTATGTGTTAATGGTGCATGAATATGTCCAGTAAAAACTTCTAAGTTGCCAAGAGTGATTGCTTTTTAGTTTTCTTGAGAGTAGATCAAATAATAACCTGTCTCCATGCCTTTATTGATGTGTTTCAGAAGATGAAGGAGAATGGAAGGTTATTAAAGGGAAATTTCTAGCCATCAACGCAGTAAATATGAGCTGTGCCTGTCCACGAAGTCCAAAAGGCCTTTCACCAGCAGCTCATTTGGCAGATGGTTCAGCTGACCTCATTCTAGTTCGTAAATGCTCCAGATTTGATTTTCTACGGTATCTTGTCAGACATACAAACCATGATGATCAGGTGTGTATTCCCTTTGATGATGAATTCTCCAGAGTCAGTCTAAGCTGTAAATGTTGATATTCTTATGTGACAAAAAGAACATCTACAAATCAGGGTTTGGAGTTGTTTTTTTGGTTTTTTTTTAAAAAATGTTTATAAATTTTGGGTGATAGTCTCAGCATGTGTACCATTAAAAAAATCCTTTTAGCCAAGTCAAGCCTTTGGCCATAATATCTTATCAAAATTCCACTTCTGCTAATTGAATTCTGTTTCATAACAATTTTCCATATATTTGCTGTTGGGCAATATTTCAAGTGATTGTATCATGACTGTGCCCCCATGCACTTTTCATGAAAAACTACTCACAGCTGTGTAACATAGCTGAGGTAGAAGATTAAGTGAAGAATAATAAATCACTTTTTGTAAACTATATAAAAATGTGGTTTAGAAGAAAGTTACCAGAACTGCAGTTTGATTGTAAACTGCAGGCTTTTAGCAGAATTCTACTACATATATGTGATCAGGATATGAGCTTTATGCAATCAGCTGCAGAATTATTCCTTGCATATGTTGTAGCTGTCAGGATAAACTACTAGGAAAGATTCATCACTGCTTTGGATTGTAATATCTATTGAAACCAGAGCTATGGCTGTGAATACACACATCTAATATTTTTCACAGCCTGATATTACCAGCATGTTCTGGACATTAACTGAAAAATGGACTAACATCTTTTATAACTATAAAAGCAATAATAAATCTCACTTGTCTATGATGCTATTCTTCCTCCTCTGTAGAAGAATTAGTATAGATTCTCCTTCCTATATTTTCTCATTACCATTCTCTGGGACATTGTGTGTGTGTGTCTGTATTCTTCCTTCCTGCTGTTCTCCGTCTCCTCTTCACTCCTTCCCACTCACTCTCACTGTTCCCTTGATACTTTTGAGTATTTGAAGCTTTCCTTGGCTACCTTTCAAACTGGCTTCAGCATTTATCAAGAGACTACTTTCTGCTTAGACTCCAGCCATGAGCATTCATGGGTGGTTCTGTGCAGCCATGGATACCAGGTTCTGTGCAGCTAAGCTGTTTGGACTAGCACACTGCTTAGGGAGCCTCATTGTATTGTGAGCCACTGCTTCCAAGGGGGCAGTTTGACGACTGCAGTTTGTTTGTGGTTAAAAGCTGAGGGAACTTAAGACCTAGGAGGACCCTTTAGCTCTGATTCTTTTTTGTGTTTGCCATTGTGGTCATTCCCCTTCAGTGCTTCCCAACTGTTCCTTCATGGGATATGTTGATATGGCAGTATAGGTTAAATCCAGAGTGGTACATATGTCCTAATCCCAGGTTAGTGTCTACCATAATAGTGGGAAAAGTTTGAAAACTTAAGAAAATGTGAAAAGAAGAAAAAGGTCTCTGTATGTTAATCCAGACTAGTGTATGGATAAACTGTTTCTTTGTTCGCTTTTGTTTCCATGCTACCCCCCTCCCATAGACACACACAGACATTCTCCATTGCCTTTACTAAATGACATGCCTGTATTTATTACAGCTCACTAAATGCCTAAGTCCTTATCAGTTAAGTTGCTTTCAGGACCCTCCAATTTGATTGTTCCATTAGTTTACAAAGCCTGTTTTAAAGCATTTGTACGCTGTTGTAGTGTAAATCTGCAACCTCTGTCATAAGGGCAATCTCGTAATTGTCCTACTTTTTCTAGCTGAATTGTCTAGTTAAAATTATGTTTGGGTTTTTTTGGAATGTAATGATATCCTCTTATTTTTGTATACACCCGGCTCTGTGATTTGATCACACTGCCATGGAATACTCACCTTAAGGACATTGTTCCAAATGCAGGAGCAGAAGGCTTTCAGAAAAGCCCTTTTTAACGTGGCTTAAGAATTGTAGTTGAACAGGTCCTGAGGATGCTGCAGAGATCCAGTCCAAACATTTTTTACTTTGTATTCATGTTATAATACTTTTATAGGGTTTTAAAATAGTTTTCATAGGCCTTTTTACTCATAATCTTGGAACCTGTTATTTTATTGCCTATAAACTGGCAGCACTGCAGCTACTTGAAGAGGACTGTTGAAAAGTAAGGTTCCACTTTTGCTTTATTGTTTGACTTGTGCAGTTTTTTTAAAACAAAAACCACTCTGTGCCTCAAGTAATCTTCTCTACAAAACTGGAGTGGACATGCTTTCTTTAACACAAGATACCGCGTGCTCAGTTGCTTTACACATCAAATGTATTTAAACAAATTTAATTGCCTGGTTTTTTGGGGGTTTTTTTTTGTTTTTTTTTTTTTTGTAGTTTGACTTCTCATTTGTAGATGTTTATCGGGTGAAGAGTTTTCAATTTACATCAAAGCTTTCAGAAGACAATGAAAGCAGTGTCACGGACATCGGAAAGAAACATTTTGGCCACTTCTGCAGAGATCATCCAGCTTGTTGCTGTAATATTGCTAATAGCACCTGGAATTGTGATGGAGAAACTCTGGACAGTTCAGCAATTGAAGTGAGGTAAGCATTGATTTTTCTAGCCAGGTACCAGAAACATGTTAAGCATTTTCAGTGATTTTAAAGATGTTCATAAAGACATCCCACAAAATGCCTTCCCATAGCAAATTTGAGTTGTCTGATAATAAACATTTTTTGTTACTTTTTTGGGTCCTTTCTAGAGAATACTCCAACCATGTGTATTGTAAATGATCATGCTGACTGAGATAGATAATTACCTTACCTTTGAAGTCCTATTTGCTACTAAGGTATTGATAATACATGCTTGCAGTGGTGAAAGGGAAGGTGGTGTTGGGAAGATTCTTTTTTAAATGAGTGGGGTACCTCATTACTTGGAGCAATAGCTCATCCTGTTAAATTTAAGCTTAAAGTAAGCATCTTTGTCTTGCAGAAATACTGAGTATGTCACATACTTTCTGGTTCTTGACACACAG
The DNA here is from genome assembly GCF_032191515.1 of Phaenicophaeus curvirostris. Classification (NCBI taxonomy): domain Eukaryota; kingdom Metazoa; phylum Chordata; class Aves; order Cuculiformes; family Cuculidae; genus Phaenicophaeus; species Phaenicophaeus curvirostris. Next base: position 16,719,773 of record NC_091392.1, on the reverse strand, counting down.
CAGAGTCTTATGTCCAGCCTTGGCAGGTGGAAAAAGACGTTTGCAGCTGTGCAAATAATCAAGACAGAAGAAAATAGAAGTTTGTGAAATTGGAAGGGCTTTTTTCTTTTTTTTTTTCTGTTGTGTTTTTTTTTGTTTGCTTGCTTTTACAAAGGGCAACAAAACCACAATACAAAATATTTGCATGAAAGTGTGTTACATTAAAACATAATCACTTAACAGTACAAAGTGAATTCTATAAATGTTGAAATTTCAACTGCATGTAATTAATGGATTATTAGAACTAAATATGTAGTACTCACTTGTTTCTTATTGATTTCCGTATTTTTCAGGGTTCACTGCCAGTTAATGAAACTATTTGCAAGGGGAATCGAGGAAAACTGTAAAGATGAAGCTGCCTACAGCCAGAGTAGTGATGAACAATTATTATAGACGTTGTTCCTCCAGCAGGGACAAGAAAAAGTTAAAGCTCAAGGAAATTGAGTTAATATGCATTTTAGTCAAATTGACAAGTATTTTAAAATTTTAGATTTTTTTTTTTGATGGCTTCGGTATAATTTTAGAGATCTTATTGTGTTTTGTCATTTTTTTTTAAAAGATATTGTAGTCATTAAAACACATCTTGGAGCAGTGTAGTCCAAGTGATGTTAGAACAGAGGGTTAGCATATATATGTGTTCATATGTCTGGTAAATTCTCTGTGCTTTTCTAGAGAGCTAATTTAGTAGTTCTGTTGCAATAATATCTAAATATTGTAAAGCATTGTACTTTCCATTGTCATCAAACCAAGATATCAAGACAAGATATTTACAGCATCTGAGGAGTAGTTTTCTGCTGGGAGTGTTACATAGCTGCATGTGGCTTAATTGCTGGACAACAATGTTGTCATTCCCATCTTTATTTTTATTAAAATCTTTCATTTTGTAGTTCTGATTATACCTTGCAACTTATCAATGCAATTCAAACACACATTCCTCGCTTTAAGTAATAACAATAAGAACTTAGAAATACTTGGAAAAATGAAAGCACATCTGTATACAGATCATACATTACACTATGTATTCTATTTATAAAGGCTTCCTTGCATGATGTTTTTGGGATTATAAAAGGTTTTATGACTTTTTAGGTGATACCCAAAGCCACACACAGCAACAAAATTGTCTTGCTAGCAACTTGCAGGGATACTTATAATACCAGGAAGGCACAGGTAAAGAGAAATCTCTTCAGAAACACCAGCAAGTTTTAATTTTTTTAAAATATCTAAAATTAGCATATGGAAAGCTTCCCTTTTCAGTACACGATTCTTCAGTGGTTCTACTACATATGTTAAAATGTCTCTGCAAAATAAGATGCTGGAATTTTAAGTTTAAAAATATGATTTGATGATTGAAAGGTTTTTTTAAAACTGTTTATTTAAATAAATATGAAACAAGACAATCTGTTTTGTGAAGTCAAGGGAAGAATCTGGCATCTGATAAATTATAAATTCACTGTGTTGATTTGTTTTTGTAGCAAAAAACATTAGACTATCATGTACAGCTATGGAATGGTTCTTTAAGTTCTTTATGGATTTGTGTATTGTGACACACACATGTTCTGTGTGTAGGCTTGCGGCTAAATTTTGCTTTACTCATACATGTTTATTCATGTATGAGGATCAGAAGTTAGCCCCTGCTTTCTTCTATCTTTTCTTAAATGTATGTCGTTCTTTTCAGAACTCATTCCATCTGAGGTGTTTTCTTGTGTCTGAACAGCTAGTGATTCTCTGTTCATGTGTATTTATTGGCATTTCTGTCGTTCATCTTCTATTAGTTTCATGTGTCTCATGTATTTGCTCTGTGTAAGCCATGGAGTGGTTGTCAGTTTATTACTGAAGCACTTGAAAATTGCTATATTTCTTTTTCCTGTTGGAATTATCTACATTCCAGGTTTGTGTCATATCAAAATGGTGTGCTGTGTCATTGCTACAAAGTATTATTCATACTGCTCTATATGACAAAAAGCTCTTGCTAATGATATTTGCTTAAAGTACAGTCATACCAAGTTTAGGATCTGTTTTTCATTATGTGGCATTTCAGGGAAATACTTGAATACTTTTCCAAATGTGCTGCTGTTTACTTTACTTATTAATGCAATGAGTTGAAATTTTGATTGTTCCTATTTTTTTCAGACAGCTGTAATATGTTAAGTATACTGTGTTTTTAAAGCCATCTTTAATAACTGAAACAGTACTTTTGACCTAAGAAACTCATTGAAAATGAGATTATGCAGTTATACAAATGCAAATATTGTTTGAAAGTGTCATTTGTTTAAAAAGTTCTACAGGTATTTTGGTCTATCCATGAATATTGTGAGAGAACCCAGTCTTCAAGTTACTGTAATTCTTGTGCAGGATATGATCAAGCACACTTAGCTCATATGAGGGCATTTATTAGGCATTACAGCTATCCAGATCATTTCTCATAAATGAGGAGTAAATACTAACCATCTCTTTCCATTAGTTGACTAGCAAGTCGTGAGACCCGTACTTGAAAAATGGAGGCTTAATGTAGTTGTGAATGTATATTGAAACGCTTTCAATATTTTTTAGTGTCTGAAAATATATATATAAAAAATATATATTCTTTCCAAAGAAAGGCACAGTGAGGGCCCCCTTTCTGAGAAACAAGCCACCAGACAAGAAGGAGAAAAGATCATTCTGCAGTATGGTAATGAAGTGTGAAGTAAATAATAAAGATGTTGCAACATAATAAAATGAAAAAGCCTTAAGTAGTAGAAAAGCTGCGTAGTTGCACTTGAATAATTCTATTTGTAGCATATTATACTAGGAAAGCACCATATGTGAGTTGTATGACTTGTCCAGTTTATTTTTAAGACAACAGCTGTGTAAGTTATGTCTGCTTACATTTTAATTACTTTTTTTCTCTGAATGTATTCTCAGTATGGAAATCATGTATAGGAAAACTAAGATTGATTTTTCTTTTTTATCCAATCTTGCTGGCTTCAAGATTAGAAAATGTGTTCTGTTTTATGACGCATAGGGCATTTCATTGAAAAAAATAAAATTATGTCATTCAGCAATACAGTGGTTTTCTTCTTCTTACAACTTGATTTGAAAAGATAGCTACCTTTTTTTGGTAGAAATGTCCTTGGTGCAACCAACGTGGAATTCCATTTGGGTTGACCACAGCTTTGTAGCAAGTGTGAGTGTGGACAAATGCTGGGAGTTTAGGAAAGCAACTAATGAAGCTGGACTTATACTGAAACTAAGTAATTCTACCAAGATAAACTAAAGATTGGAGGGCGTGAAGAAACTTGGTTATAATGCAAATATGTAGTTATTTTATGGAAAAACATAAACTACAAAAAGTGAGAGAAACATGAAATATGGTTTTTCTTAGAATTTTATTTCACTAACTTACAGATGCTATATGTATTCTAAGTAGTAAATCATATTTGTTGTAGATGAACAAGGGAGACAGAAGAACATGCCTTTCAGCACTGTAGAGACTTTTGCTTTTGAGCTGTATTTGGTTTATGTGGCAAGGTTTTGGTAGCTGGGAGAAGCTGCATGGGTTACTTCTGTGAGAAGAAGCCAGAAGCTGTCCCCACATTGGACAGTCTTCCAACTAACTCCAAGATGGACCTGTCACTGACTAAAGCTGAGCTCTTCAGTGATGTTGGTAGCACCCTGATGATAGCAAATGTAAGAAAGTGCAAAAAAATGCTACACAGCAGCTGTGAGGAGAAAAATAAAAGAAACATCTCTGCAGAAATCAGCAAAGAAGGAAGGGAAGGAGGTGCTCCAGGCACTAGAGCAAATTCCTCTGCAGCCTGTGGAGAAGACCACGGTGATGCAGGTTGTTTCCCTGCAGCCCATGAAGATTAATGGCGGAGCAGACATCCACGTGCAGGCTGTGGAAGACCCCATACTGGACCGTGTGGATGTGCTGTGAAGGAAGCTGCAGCCTGTGGAGAGCCCATGCTGGAACAAGTTTCCTGGCAGGACCTGCAGACGGGGAGAAGGAGCGCACAATGAGTAGGTTTTGTGGCAGGAACTGTGGCCCACAGGGCACCGCAGTGGGAGAACTTAATGAAGGAGGAAGGAGCAGAACCATGAAGTGTTACAAACTGACCACAATCCCCATTCCTGTCCCCCTGTGCTGCTCAAAGTAGGGGAGGAGATAGAAACATCAGGAATTCAGTTGGATCTGGTGAGAAGTTGGGAAAGGAGGAAAGGAGAAGGTAGTTTTAGTTTTGTTTTTATTTCTGACTACCTTACTTTGTTAGTAGTTGGCAATAAATTAGTCTTCCCCAAGTCTGTTTTGCCCCTGACTGCAAATGCTGAATGATCTCCTTGCCTTTGTCTCAACCCAAGAGCTCTTCATCATGTTTTTTCACTCTGTCCTGCTGAGGAGGGAGAGGGACAGAATGGCTGAGTTGGTACGCAAGTGGCCACAAGGCAGTATTTGTAGGGGTGCCTTATGGTGTGAATAGAAAGGTGGTATGTAAAATAAGAAATTTCAGTCTTGAAGTTCAAATATTATTTCCCTAGAACTTGGGCCTTAATCCTTATGAAGTGAATGAGTGATAGGAATTCATTTTTATTCTCATTAGTCACGTTGCTCTTATTTCAAATTTTCAGCAGGATAGTTAAGAACATTTAATACGTTCTAACTGGTGTTTAAGTTGCAGTAAACGAATTCTGTCCCTAATAAAGCAACAGTCTCCCCAGACTTCTGTCTTACCCACTGACATGCACAGGATGTACCTATTGCGAAGGCTTATGCATGTTCTTAATTAATGTGTGACTAGTCCTGTTAATTAGAAGGAGATGGGGCATTCATTCTGCGATCAGTCATGCCTTTCAAATCCTCTGCAATGAGCGGATTAACATTTTTTTTGTTCCTTTTTCTACGGTTCAGAAATAATTCCTAACATGTATACACTGAAATTGCCAACAAGAGCTGTTCTTCAAAAGATGTTTGCTCCTTTAAGACATGTCTGAAAGGGTGACTTGCTCTTGTTGGTAGCTGATTTACCTAGAGTGCAGTTTTGTGCCTTATTTCATAGGAATTGTCCAGCAATAAATAGAATTAATAGGATTTTTTCTCTTCTTTTTTTTTTTTTTTTATTTCCTCCAGGTAGTGAAGACTTCAGTAGTGTAGAACAGGAGAAATATAGGAGGAAAAAACTATTATTCATAATGGAAAAATAACAGAATAAAGGAAGAAAAGATAACAGAAGTTATGTAAATTTAAAAATTCATGGAGAGCAAATCCTTGAAAGGATGAAAGAGAACAAGTGCAAAGCAAATTTAAGAAAGTAGAAAAATAGAAGGAGAAATAGGAAAACAAAAATACAGGGTTTTTATTTATTTATTTTCCTGGAAACCATTGCCCAGCTCCGTGTACTGTACCTGCACAGTAAAGTTGGTGCTAAAGGTTTGAGTAGATTGATGGAAGTTTGGTGTTTTATAAGAGATAGACAGAATAAAAGGTTTATTATTGTTGCAAAGTCATGTTTCTAAAAAAAAAAAATGTTGGGTCTGTATTGCTGCTCCAAAACTTCAGCAAAGTAGCATAACTAGAAGAGATGTCAAAGGAGAAATGTAAAAAAACTTGTAGCAACATGTGTGTAGTATTCTGAAATGGCTGTTCGATTTAATCTGACAAATATTTATTTTTAATGCTAATATTTAGCAACTGTATTTTAGGATAGGGGAGACTAAGCAGCAAAAATAATTACTGGGTTAGTACTTCAGTGCTGCTGAGGTTAAGATGGTGGGATAGCAGCTCACACCAGCCCCATAGACCTTGTCTAGTCATGAAAAGTTCCCACGGAAGATGATTACATGCAGAAAGCCCTGTGCAGTCCTTGGTAGCTGTATAACCTTACTTCCAAGCTTTCAGTGATACATATTTTGCAAAGCAGTTTAGCCATCAGAACAGATTGATTTTTGCGGTTAACGAATCCTGGTTACTTGTTTAACTGAATGTCCCTTGCTGTTTTTAAGCATGCCTGCTCTGTCCTTGGTGAACACGGAACAGCTCATTCCCTATCTATGCTGTTGTGTTCCCTTCCAGTCTCCGGTTCTTTGCCTGAACGATATTAATATTCAGACAGAGAAGGAGAAAGCCACAATATTTGAGCACATATCGATATCAAGAAAAACTGCTTGAAGATAATTTCTGTTTGCCACCAAAGGAGAATCTCTGTAGAAAGAGAGCTGGTATTGACAGGGTTGCTCAAAGGAAGGAATGAGTATTCGTATAAGGTTTGCAATCAAATCAGGTACTGTTAGTTCCTGGATACCATGTTTTCACCAAATGCTGTCTAAAGCTCTGATGGATGCCTTTGGAGGATATATCTTCTCTCAGCAATACCTATAAAATAACTACTCTGAGGGTTACACTGCTGATAGGTGCTGCCCTGCCCCTAGCCCTAGAAGAATCAACCCAATAAAATAAGTAGCTCTCAGGAGGTTGTAGGCCCTTGTTCTGCTTCATCTCATAATCTTGGAACTTTCTATCCTCTACTGGACGAGGGAACGGCAGTGACAAAGGATGAAGATGAGGTTGAGGTACTTAAAGCATTCTTTGCTTCAGTCTTTAATAGTAAGGTAAGATGTTCCCTGGGTACTCAACCTCACGAGCCAGTAGGCAGGGAGGAAGAGCAGGACAAAGCTTCCTTGATCCAAGAGGAAATGATTAGAGACCTGCTAAGCAGATTAGACATTCATAAATCTATGGGGCTGGATGGGATCCACCCACGGGTATTAAGGGACCGGATAGAGGTGCTTGCCAAACCTGTTTCCATCATCTTCCAGCAGACCTGGCTGACTGGGAAAGTTCAGTTGGACTGGAGGCTGGCTGATGTTACACCCATTTACAAGAAAGGCTGGAGAGAGGATCCAGGTAACTGTCAGTCTGATCTCAGTGCCGGGGAAGGGCATGGAGTAGGTCATCTAGAGGGCTATCTCGCAGCACACACCGGACAACCGGGTGATCAGGCCCACTCAGCATGGGTTTATGAAAGTCAAGTCCTGCCAAACTAGCTTGATTGCTTTCTATGACAAGGTGATCCACTTGATGGATGAGGGAAAGGCAGTGGATGTAGCGTGCCTGGACTTTAGTACAGCCTTTGACACTGTTTCTCACAGTATTCTACTTGAAAGTATTTTACTTGTCCAGGCTACTACTGGCCTGGACAGGAGTACCCTCTGCTGGGTTAAAAACTGGTTGGATGGCCGGGCCCAGAGAGTGGTAGTAAATGGAGCTAAATCCAGCTGGAGGCCGGTAACAAGTAGGGTTCCCAAGCCTTGGTGCTGGGTCCAGTCCTGTTCAATATCTTTATCAATTACTTAGATGAGGGGATTGAATGCACCCTTAGCAAGTTTGCAGACAACACTAAACTGGGAGGAAGGGTCGATCTGTTGGAGTGTAGGGAGGCTCTACAGTGGGATCTGGACAGGCTGGATCCATAGGCTGAGGCCAATGGGGTGAGGTTTAACAAGGCCAAGTGCAGAGTCATGCACTTGGGACACAAAAGCCCCGTGCAGCATTACAGGCTTGGGGAAGAGTGGCTGGAAAACTGCCTGGCAAAGAAGGACCTGGAAGTGTTGGTTGACAACAACTGAACATGAGCCAGCAGTGTGCCCAGGTGGCCAAGAAAACCAATAGCATCTTGGTTTGTATCAGAAATGGTGTGACCAGCAGGACCAGGGAGGTTATTCTGCCCTTGGACTCAGCACTGGTGAGACCGCACCTCGAATACTGTGTTTGGTTTTGGAACCAAGAAAGACACTGAGGTCCTGGAGCATGTCCAAAGAAGAGCAACAAAACTGGTGAAGGGGCCGGAGAGCAAATCTTACGAGGAGTGTCTGAGGGAAATGGGGTTGTTTAAACTGGAGAAGAGGAGGCTGAGGGAAGGAGACCTTATTGCTCTCTACAACTATCTAAAAGGAGATTGTAGAGAGGTGGATGTTAGTCTCTTCTCCTAAGTGACAGGACAAGAGGGAATGGCTGTAAGCTGCATCTGGGGAAATTTAGGCTGAACATTAGGAAAAATTTCCTCACAGAAAGGGTTATCAAGCACTGGAACAGGCTGCCCAGAGAGGTGGTTGAGTCACAATTCCTGGAGGTATTTAAAAGGCAGGTAGATGAAGTGCTTAGGGATATGATTTAGTAGTAGACAGATACAGTTGGAATTGATGATCTCAAAGGTCTTTTCCAACCTAAGGATTCTATGATTCTAGGGAAAATAGGCAAAATGTGAACATCCAGGTATTGCTGTTGTTGCAATTTCCTAGTAAAGTCTTTCAGAAAATCCTCAACAGGTTGGTAGGAAGATCAGGAAAGAGTAAACGTAGGCACATTCTTTTACCAGAACAGCAGATTGTGGTGTTGTTCTGTGCATAAGCAAAACCTTGAGGTAACAGAAGAGTTTGTACTTTTTTCCTGTGTAAAAGAGTTTACAGACTCAGTGAAGGGAGATGAGATGGGGAGGAAGCATCAGCTTGCTGCCATCCGTGCTCAACACTTCCTCTGGACGGACCAGTGCAGAAGAAGGATGAGGTGAGCAGGAATATCAAAAGATCTGTGGCAGTGTAGACTCAGCAATCGAAACTCACCCTCCTAGCCAACAAAATGTCGCATTTTGGTTTTGGAACCAAAAGCCATTGCTGTCTGCTCTGCTTTCATTTGTTGGAAGAAATTTCACTGGCCTGGGATAAATCTGTCCTGTAACACTGCTGTGAAAAAGCACAGTAGGAATTTATTAGCAAAGTAGGCTGTGCTCAGTTTTTTCCACTGGAGTTAAAACAGGAAAAAGGCAGTGAAGAAAGAGTTGTTGATTCACCCTGTCCCTTACTGAAAGAACCTGACACAATGCATCTTACATTATGTGTACAAGGGATGTGGGAAACTACCATTATTTGTACTCATTTCTATCAGGATTTCTGATTTCTTCCTCGCAACAAAGGGATACTGATACCAGAGCCCTTTCTTCTGCTCTGCATGGGTGGGGGCTAAGGAAATGAATGCTATACCCTTTCAAACCCACAAATAGCTGTATCTTAATTCCCTCCAGTTCTAGGGCACAGCATACATGCATCAGTGGTAACGATCAGAGGTTTCTGTGGAGTAGTAAATGCCTCCCTGAGCTCATATGGCAAGACAGTGGCTGAAAGAAACTACAGTTACTGTCGTTTTAGTTTCTCCTAAGCCCACTTGAGTAGGAAGGCATCTGCTGTCTTCCAAAAGACTAGGGAGCACAGATCAGGTCGTGATGACCCTTGTAGTACCTTTCTACTGACATTGAATTGATAGCAATAGCAATATCAACAGCCTTCGGTCCATGTGCAATAAGAAAACATCCATCAGGAAGCAAGGTCGCCATTATCTTTGAGCTAAGACCACATACATTTTAGCAGAAGAGGATGTGTTGTTGATGGCTGTGCAGTTGTCCCTCATAAATACTGAAATGTGTTCTGGGAAACCCTGGTATGTACCAGAAGGATGTAGGTATCCTCCATGACTGTGCAGCCAACACTGATGTGCAAGACTGCCATGTAGTCATCTGGAGTAGTGATAAGCTGTATGCCTCACAAAGAACCTTAGATTAGGATATGCATCTCATTGATGGCTCTGACACAATTCATGCTGTGCCTCCAGAATGCAAAAGTGACACTGGGAGCAATAAACAACAGGGAGCAGATAAAACAGGTGGCAGAGATCATGTTAGTGATGTTCATAATGGACTTACTGACTGTGAACTGAGGGGGCTGAGCAGAGCCAGCTCACTGAAGGCAATGCCCACTCATTTAATATTGAGGGTGAGGGCCTGGAAACACGCGCACTGACATTCCAGATCTTACGGCAGCTCTCAGCCAAAGATCTAAAAATTGACCACTTGTTGGTGGTTATGCTGTGCCAGGAAGACTGAAATGTCCTGATGCCAGTCTCAGATCTCTAAGACATAGCAAACCTGACCTCCAGCAACTTGGCCATCCTTCTTTGTTCAAAAAATGTCTAAGGCAGCATGACTCTGGAAATGCACTGGGGTTCATAACGTGGTGGCTCTCCTGCCTGAAGCTCTCAGCACCCTCTTGCCCTTCCTTCCTCATCTGAGTACCAGCCTGTTACAAGCTACTAAAGAGCAGCAACCGAGAGGTTACCACATTAAGTCCTTTATATATGGCAGCAGGGTCTATGCAGTGCAGGCTCTTGTACTTTGGGTCTGTGTCACATGCTCTGTGACATGGATGTGGCATGGAGGGGCCTGCTGCCATGGAGCTGCCATCAGGAGTGACTGAAGAGCAGCCCTACTGGTGCTGCCACAGTGCTACAGCATGAATTGTGACCGTGATTATTTGTGAGTAATTTGATGCAATGAAATAATTGTGACAAAAGAATATTTTTAAGGCTTCTTCATGCAGGTCTGACAGATGGGATGCCCAACTGTAAATAAAAATGTCAGATGCATTTTTGGATGTAGTCTGAGATAGCATTGGATATTTTGTTGTAACCTCCTTTTGCTCTGTTCAGGCACCTGTCAAGGTCTTGCTTTTCTGTCTCAGCTGACACTGACAACACAGTGGTGCCAGTACAGAGAAGACTCACTAAAACTGAGTGATGCTAAACATCTGTAAACCCCACAATGTTTTAAATGTCTCTAACTGGCCTACACTGATAGAGTGGTCTCAAAAAAAAAAAAAAAATCCTCACTGCATATTGTGTCTAAAGGATAGCGTTTGGAAATGATACATCCAAAGTAAACTGCACACATGCGATTTGCCTTTGGGTGGAAGCAGATTATTTTGCATACAAATACTCAAATTCTCCAGAGTGGAGACAGCACAGATAACTCTGTCTATTGCTCTCTGATGGACACATTGATTGAAACTCTCAACCTGCAGTCTACAGTTACCATATTGGAAATACTGCCACTAACTTTCAATAAGGAAAGAAACACAGCATTATTTCAGTTTGGGAGCCTTAGGATCACAAATCAGTGATAATAACCCAGGAAAACAGAAGATTGTTTCCCAATAATATATCATAGAATGCCTTTACCTGTAGTTAGTTATATACATGTAACTTGTTTTCTCCACAAACTAAGCTGCAGTGGAGATTTTTAAGGTTTAAATCATTTTACGATAATAAAATCACTGGTACATTGTTTAATAATTCTGCATGTTAATGTAAATAATTTTTTATCTACCTTACTGCTGTAACTGCTATTTGAGGTTTTAAGTCTGCCTTGGTTCTGCAGCTCCCTCTGCTGAAAAATATTTCTCTTGAAAACAGCTCTACATTTCAGAAGCCAGCATTCAGTTTTAAGGTAGTCTGGCAAATGTGTTTGCTATGATGAGATCTACAGTAACAAGCTTCAGTTCAAATTACATGTTACTTATACCAGTAATTCCTACTTTAACTTCCTTTACAGGATTCAGTGTAGTGAAATACTGGCAGATGCTGCACAGCTGGGTTTTTTTTGTCCCAGACTGAACAGTTTGAACAAAGTCTTCATTAAAAAGGGATGGAAGCATAGGTCAAATAGTAGGCAAGTATAATTGTAAATTTTAGCATCTGGGACCCTTAGATTCTTGTTCATATTTTAACTCTCTCAACTCTCTCAACTCAGGAGAATTTTCCTGTGCTGCAAGCATGTTGGGCACACTAGTAAAGGTGGCTTAAATATTTGTTTCCACCAGGTCTCATGTATTTCTAGTTCTTAGTGGACAAGAGTTTACTGTGGTCTGCCCTAAGCAAGAGTAGAAGAATGTTATAAATAAAGAGAATAAGTTTCCATATCTGTTACTTGATAGCCTGCAAGGACAGGCCATATAATGTATCATTTTCAGCCAGTGCCACGTGGTGTATGGGAGGCTGGACCAAATCTAACTAGATCTGGTGTGCTTTTCCTCTCCCTGCTGGCTTCTGGCTCTCAGGTTCAGCCCCATTTGCTCCTTTTATGGCCGTAGCAGTATTTCCGAGGCCTCCTCTTCTCCTCCAGCATTTTCCCTTGCTTAGCCACTGTACCCCGACACATGTCCTCAGCACTGCCAGATTTCTCTTCCTCCCTTCCTCATTGCTGTCCTGGTCTCTTATTATTCCCAATGCTGGGAATAATGGCTTCTTCTGGATTTCAAGTATGGTACCTGCAGTATAAGCCTGATGAGCTTTTTCTCTGTTCCTTTGATATCCTTTGCTTCACCTTTCATACTCCCTTGGTCTGGCTGCCTACTCCTCCAGCATATTTACATCCATGGTGTGACCTCTGGAATTGTGTTCTATCAGCTCTAGCAAAGTCAATTTTTATTCCACTTCAATATCAAGATCTTCTCTATGCTATTTCTCTTCTGGAACTTTTCTGCTTGATTTTGGGATGCAGACTTACATCTAAAACAAGGGATTTACTTATGTATCTCTGAGAAGTGATGTTTGGCATCTGGGCATGTCCTTAGGCACACAAGTGTTTGTTTTACGTTACGATATATACAAGCCATAGAAAGCAGCTTTGGGTTTGTGGCTTTGTGAGTGCTCTTCTGCCCACATATTTGAAAATTCCCCAAACTTCCTTTTATCAAGGGGAAATATTGATGCATAATAAATGAATCACAATAGCAACAGGAAAATATTATCCATTGTGTGGAATTCAATTATAACTATGTTCATATTCTTCAAGGGATCATTTAAATGCCAAGTATCACTGACATGAGGCCTCATAACATCACTGTTGGGGTAAGGCACTGCCATGTTCATACTTATTTTCTGTCTAAATGACTGGGTTAAAAAAAGCACGTTGCTCAGAACAGCGAGCTTTTTTTTCCCACTTATTTCTACATTAAAAGGAATCTCCAAGGAAACCGAAGTACTGTGTGGCTCTGCTAAGATGTTTGTTCTCTCTCTTAACCTTCCCAAAGCCATCTTTATAGAAAGCCTTTAAAAAATAATGATTTCTTTAGCATGTACAAGTATGGACAATATAAATGTCAATATTTATGGTCTACATATTTTCTCCTGTATAGCAGAGCAATGATATATGTGTAAAAGCAATTTTGCAGAAAATAGAATGGAGTGATTTCAGTGTAAATGTTCCTAGCATTTATTGCTATAAGCTGGCTTGTTTACAATGGGATCTGTAATCCACACAACACTTGATTGAAGTGCATCCTAATGTTTGTAACTGGATTTCATCAGAAGCCATAAGCTGTAAACAGGAAAATGGATGTTCTTGTGGCCAAAAGGGCTATGTAGTCTGTGCTGCGTGTGGACATCTTTTAAAATCAGGAGTATTAAGATCCCTGGGGCCTGTAGTGGAAAATGATGAGAGAGAACACACTATCAAAAAGGTAGCAGAAGAAGTACCGATCCCTCTGCCCTGAGGGAAGCAGTAGGGGAATGATGCATTGTAAAGAAATGCACAAATTAAAGCCAGACCTCAGCATGTTTGTGTATCCCAGGTCATACTGAAGGCTCAGCCAGTAGCATGTTGATTGCAAAGTCCAAACTGACTGTACTTTGGAGCTTTTGGAATGTCAGAATTCCTTTTCAACAGCCTTACACAAAGGTTTTGAAGTTCAGCCACTCCTCAACAGAGGCTTTGGAGGTAAGTACCGTGCTGAACACCAGAAGGGGCAAGACACAGGTAGCAGGTCAGCCACATCCTCAGCTGATGGAAATCAGCTCTTTTGATTTTAGAAGAGCTGCATCAGTTTACCATAGGTGAAGATCTGCTGCTCTTTTTACCTGATATACATGCTTAATCCAAGGACATAGCAGGAAGTATTTCAACAAAATTATGAAAAGGCTTTGCATCCACAGTGTGACCTCTGGAAATGTGCTCTGTTAGGTCTAGCAAAGTAACTTTTCATTCTACTTCAATATACTTTGAACCCAAGGAACTAGACTAATAGGAGTGTTAGGTTCATTTCCAGATGGGTCTCAAGTAAGTCAAATTTGCATTTTCTATTGAATACATAAGCCCATCTAAACAGAAGAGAGGAGAAGAGTATTGACATTATGTAAAGGCGGCATATCAGTTTAAAGGGTTCTGTTTGCCTAGAAGAGTGTGAAGGAGACTATTTAATTACCTGTCTAGGGTTGACAAAGATAAACACCCTGTTATTATTCTGTGTATTTGCTTGTAACTCAATTAAGGATGTGTACTTAATTGTATCACCAATATGAAGAAATAAGTGTTAAGGTGTTTGAAAGCTAGAGGAAATGAGATGTCCCTCAAGAAACATGAAAGGTCAGGGAGTAGAGAAAGCAAGGAAGCATAAAATTATGGCATTGGTATTCAACTAAGATCAGAAGTGAAAGGCTGTGTTATCTGAATTCCCAATTGTAAGGCTGAATTGAGGAGTTAACAGAAAATGTGAGGACTTACAAAGCAGAGCGACACAGCACAGCAGCATGAACTAAATCAAACGTGTCTAGCTGTTCTGTCAGTGGTGAAGGAGAGCTTATGTTCTCAAGTTATTTCAGTTACATTGAATCATCCCTGACGTATCTACAATATTTGCTGTCTTTTGTGTACAACATTCTTGAATGATAACACTTAATGCATGGCACTAAGTGATCAGCCTGTTTCATTTTTCTACTTCCCCATAATAATTTTGCCTTTAGAAATACAGAAACAAGAAAGGAGATGAGGTTCAGGGCTTTTTTAAGAAAAATTTAAGATTAATGCACAGGGCTATCTGCTCATCTCCCTTATCTGTCATCTTTAATGTGCTAAGTCTTTTGTATGGGGTATGACTGCATATATCATATAAGCCAGACTGGTTAGCCCTATCTTCACCCAGTGCATATTAACCTTAACTTTTTGCATAGCAAACAGAGGAACAGGACATGTTTCCCTACGAGAGGTGCTCTCTCTCTATAACCCAACCTCTCGGACACTGGCTGTTCCTGTCACCATCAGTGCAACGAGGTGTGGTCCCAGCCCATCAGCACTGAGACAGTGAGAGGAGGAGTGGGACCATGCAAAGGCAAAGCACAGTCCCAGGTTATCCCTGTCGTACAGGAGCCTGCAGCAGGACAGCCAGGGCTGGGCCATGTTCTGAAATAGTGCCCAGAGCTGTTGTTTAAGGATTAGGCTCAGAAGGGTAAGTCATTAGGTGACTTCTTACTGTTTCTGACTATTTTCCCTCTTTCTGCAAAATATTCTCATCAGTGCAAGTTAGAGTGGGGCAGAAAGGAGGCAGAGAATGTCACTTGGCCACATGGAGTGTGAGACAGCACTTTTGAGAAACTGCGACATCAAAGAACTGAGGGAAAGGATCTTCCCCGCTTCTTCCCTGCCATTACAATGTCCCCATCTAATCTTCCTTTTGATATCTGTTCTTTGCAAAACCAAGACACTTCCCTGGCTGCAGTTTATCATTGAAATAGATTGATTAAATTTGATTTTTGCTTTTTATATATATTTTTTTTTAAAATTACCTCAGCACTTTCAGAGGAAACATTTTGGTTTGGCTTTTTAAAATCCATTTGACAGCTGATTGTTTGGGTGTTTTTTTACAGCATCTGACACGGCTGACACCACTATTCTTATAAAAATCTGCCACATTAGTTTAAAGCCGTGATTAAAGCTGCTCCATACTCTGCTGGCAAGACAGCTGGACCTGCACAAATTACGATAATAACCACAGAAACTCCTTCCTGAGAAGAGTGCTGTTTCTGTAGCCATGTCAGACAAGTGCTGCCTTTTAAGAATGATTGCTCAGCTCTAAATGACATTTTTGGCTTACTTTTAGAAAATTAAGTTATTTATTTTCCTGTGATTTTAACCAAAGAACACTATAATCCCTAGAGAACAATTTTGTTTTTCAGCAGCAGAGCAATTACTTTCAGCTGTATCAAGTGCCTCATGTTTAAAAGTCTGTGTGGTTTCATGGGTCTGAAAAATACTTTCTCATAAGGACTTCTAAGATAGTTTCTCTGTAGTCTCACAATCACAGATGCTGATAGTTGCATACATTGGTAATGGGGAGACTGTTATACTCAAAGTAGAAGTGGGAGATGAATGTATATGGTTATGATGCCATCAGAAAGACAGCACAACTTTGCCTGGGAAAGCTGTTCTCATACAGGTCAATGACCACAGAGTCACAGAAAATCCCAGGTTGGAAGGGACCTTGAAAGATCATCTGATCCAGTCTTCTGTGGGAAAGGGAGCTTAGATGAGATTACCTACCATCCTGTCTAACAGCATCTTGAAAACCTCCAAGGATGAGGACTCTACCATATCTCTGGGGAGGTTGTTCCAGTGAATAATTGTTCTCACTGTGAAAAAATTCTTTCTTATGTTGAAATAAAACCTCCCCTAGTACAACTTGTACCTGTTGTTATGCCCTTGTCTTCTTCATATTGGCCTTTTGTGAAGAGATGGAGGAGCCTCCATCCTCCTTGTAGCTGCACTTTAATACTGTGATGAGTTACAGCCTGAGCCTTCTTTTCTCTGGGGAGAAAAAACTGACTCACTCTTTCAGTTGTTCCTCTAAGGGCAGGTTCTTCAGCACTTCTGTCATCTTCATGGACCATCTTGGGACCCTCATCAGTCTGTCCACATCTTTCTTGAGTTGTAGGGACCAGAAGTGAACACAGCACTCCAGATGTAGCCTGACAAGTGCTGGGAGGGAGTTGTGAAGCCTGCAGGAGGGCAGTGGATGGAGAAATTACAAATTCATCAGGAACTGAAGAGCTTCTGCCTTGCACAGGGTCAAGATACACTGAATGACAGAAGCTTCTTTCTCTGAGGAGCAACATCTCCCACCTACACCTCTTCCAAAATTCTACCAGCAGACATCACCTACACATGGTAGGTTGCTTTGTGACCATTATGCTGGCAGTACTCTAGCACGTGTGGGAGAACCCCAGCATCTTCTAAGCAGAGAGTCATGGCACCAGCTCCCCTCCCAGTAGTCAGTACAGGCATGAGTGTTAGTGCTGCACTGCCTGTGGCAAGGACATAAGCAATGAGATTTTTGGTGCTCATGTCATGCATGGCTGTGGCCGCTGTATGGGCAGCACCTGGATTCCTGAACAGGGCTTGTCCCCAGTGCTGGGGTGAGGAAAGCAGGACCACAGAGCTGAAGGCAGGATGTGCTGTCGATGGCAAAGTGTGCAGCTGCACAGATAGTTGATTACTGACATGAATCAGGATTATGTTGACAAACAATCCACTCAGGAAAGGTCTTAAAAGCGCAACTCAGAAGAACAAAGTGTGTATATATCTGGATCAATCTATAATTCATACTTACATGGGGTATTTTGTCACTCAATTCTTGCTATGCTGAATAATTAATATATTATTTGTGCTAGAAGTAAATAACGTACGTGAAACATATCATCGACAAAAAAGGTATTTGATGCATAGACCATGTTATTGCCATCTTCTCATGACAACATCTAAAAAAAGTCCCTTTAAACAACCCCCAAAACCAGAATGATAAACAGTGACTAGGCAGAAAGTAATGTTACTTGTAATCTGGGACATTCTTAGGTTCTTGAAGGTTTTCAGGCAAAACACATGGTCACCATCTAGAGTCATTACTGGCTTACATTCTGCTGCAAATCAATTTGTTGTCACGTTGTCCCATCCTTTCACAGCATTGCACTTCAGTGTAAGCCTCCCGGTGCTACAGAGCCTGGTTACTCAGGTCCAGATGGCTCACTTGGGTGAAGCCCACAGCACTGGAGTCCTTAGCTCTTGCCATAATGGCTGCTTTGAGTCCTGTGCTCAGCTAAAATCTCCATTATTATTGCCCTAGTCTGTTTGGGTCACTAGAAACTATTCAAGGAAAAATGTAACAACAAATGTTTTGACAAATAAAGTCAATTAGATTGGTGCAAATAATCTGATTACATGTGCTGACAGGTATTCATTGTGCTGGGGAGAGCACTGAGGCTGTGGGGCAGGGTGACAGTCTATGCTCTATGTGGGGCTGGCCAGGGAGGGACGGTGACCTGGACTGGGGAGCAGAAGGAAGGGGTTGCACCTGGGGACACAGAGAACAGGAGACAGAATACAGGTCATGGAGTGACAGGTCCTGAATACAAGCTGCCATACTTGGCCTGGTACATTTACTTCTAGTAACCACTCAGAGGATCTAAAGGAGCAGGCCTGGGCCTGGCAGGAGACTGGCTGGTTGCTAAATCATCTGGATTTTACCTGCAATCCAGCTTTCAAGTCTTATGGACAAGGTCTGCATCAAAAACCTCAGAACGAGTAAGGCATGTGCAATGGCCTTCAGACAGTCTGACAGCAGAATTACTGTCACCACCCCTCGCGAGATGCCTGTGAAACCTTCCATAAGAGTTCCAGCCACTCCTTTTTTCCATGCATGCCCAAGCTGATGACTAGTATCAGTTAGCATATGGTCAGCAGAGGAATTTGTGAACGTGCTCTGCAAGTACATGAAGCCATTAATTGTCTTGCTTACCTTCTAATACAAGGCACAAATTAGACTATGAGTTCCTTTTCATCCCATTAACCTGAGGCTGAGGGATGAAACAGACCAGTGAGCCATCCCCATGGTGTTGTTTCTACATGTCTAAAGACACCGTGGCAGCGATGGCCAATCGCTGTGAGCAGTGACACTGGACACATGTACTTATGCCAAATTCCTGCTGATGCTTCTTGTTCTTCTGCTGCAGTCAGTCAGGTTGCTGTCACTGAGTCAGTCTGAGTGACAGCCACAACATCTTTTTCTTTTCCATTAGTTCCTTCCAGAGGTGCTCTCTGCGTCCCTGGTTCCTCAGCTCCTCCAAGCTCTTTGCCACAGCACTCACTGTTTGCTGGCAACACAGGGCGGGTGGCTTGCATGTGGATGACTGTCTGAGCACAAGACAAGCTGAGCTGACCATCTCCCTTGGATTCTAGCCTGGAGGAATCCACAGGCTGTGCAGGTGGCTGGTTTTTTATGTGTGCCTGGGAAGCTGAATGCACAGGAACTTGTGCTAGAAGGGAAAAAAGATCCAGTGTGGTCTCTGATGGCAAAATATTTCTGACATGATATGGATGGGGAAGGCTTGATCGAAATGCAACTGGGTTTGTGTGACTCTGATGAGTCTAAGGAAGCTGCTGAGGAAGACTTTTGCCTCCCTGCACTCTTTCATGAGGAGTGAGGAACTGAGCATGGGAAACTTATTCCTCACTCCATAACTCTTTCCTTCTTACTTCTGACTTACACCAAGACAGTTAAAGCCCACAGCCCAGGGACAATCCCATCTCTTTCCAGTGAAAAGATAGAAGTTACAACATGGACGAAATGTGGGGGCTCAGTGACCCAAGCTGGAACATGCACAGCAGGGACTGCTCACCTCTCTGGAGACTGGTGTTGGAGTAGCACGTGTGGATGGGGAAGGCAGCTTGCCAGGCAGCCCCATCCTTCAGCAGGATTTCCAGAAGATGGAGAATGGGGACTTGGCTTTAAGGTCTGTGACCAGCCCCCTTTTCCATCAATGCTGTGCCCCTTGACTGCTCGCTGAGGACTTGTGGTATGAAGGAGCAGGTTTGTCTGTTAAGCTGGAGAAAGCAGGCAATGAGAGTGCCAGGTGATGCACTGCACATCTTGCAGTCACCTCTTAGGCATGAGTGTGCCAGCTAGCAAATGAGCCTAAATGGGGCCAAGCTGCTTAAATGAGTGCCTAGATAGCTAGGGTGTTATTAGCAGTCCAGGGGAATAAAATGCATGGTCTGGGCCAGTTGCATCCTAACTAAAGCTAGGCTCATGCCCAGAGGGAGAAGTTTACTCTACTTTGCGAGCCTAAGCTAGGGTAGACGAAATTCAATCACCTGGCCCATATAAAATGAATGATACTCTCAATTGGTTTAGGCCATTTTTCTCTTTGTCTTTTCTTCCAGAACAGACAGTGTTTACTATTGTATTAATTTTCTAGCATTACTGAGATAAAGTAATTCAAATGCAGAGTAGACTGCTTCTGGTATTTTTTCTCTTCCAATATGGCTTGATGAAAGGGCCATGAAAGCTCCCTCATAGCTCAAAGAGCAGTGTGAGGCCAAACGATGCAGCTCAGAGGCGCTGCCTGCCCCAATTCTACCATAAGAAGGCATCAGTATCAGCCTGGCACGTATCTAGCCTGGAGCCAAAGTCTGCCCTTAAAAGGAACACATCAAATTTATATTCCCTCAAAAATATTACAAAAATCACAGTCTTCTATTGATTCTGTGAGTTCCTATAAATCAGGCAAATCACTCTATTTCTTATACAGTCTACAATGTCTTGACAGGACTGGGCCATTTAAAGGCATAAGGGTCAGGGAGTTACTCCTTGTTTTAGGGCATATTATGTCATTTCAGCGCATCAATTTTCACTACTTTGTTCCTGTTCTTAAAAAAACATTCCATGTGGGTGTTCTGACCTCACAAACCAGATGTCAGCACGATTCCCTGCAGCTGTATGGGCAGGTGGAGGTCTGCTGGTTTTCATGATTATTATGGGAGTTTATTACTGGAGTATAGTTCTTGTCTGGCTAATGCACATTTTCTCCACAGTCATTGCTCTTAAAGCATCTTTTAAATTTGTTCCACTTTCCTCAACTCTGTGTTCAAAGGGTTCTGTTTATGCTTTCTGTCTCCCACCAGCTTTTCAGGCCAGTTCTCAAAACAAAGAAAAACACCATACCAGATATAGGCTGTACTGGGCATACTGGTGTCCAGCTGTGGGCTGTTTTGTGTAAAAACTATCACTTAAATTAGTCAAGAAAACCTAAAATGCATCATCATTCCTTTTTAATTTTTTTTTTCTCCTAAATGCTTTCAAGTGACAGGTCATGGAGCAAGACAATAACTATAAAATGTTGCACTATTATAATAACAAAGCAACAAACATTTATAATTTAAGTAACATAACATTTATAATATAAGTAAAAGTAACAAAGGAAGGATTTGAATATAGAATTGAGCTAAAACAACAGCTGAAATGCTGTTTGCAGCAGCTGGATGCAGTGCACTGCTCCTTTCCCAGCATGAGATCTTCAGAGGTTGCAGGGGTGTGGGTTGCAAGGGCCTCTCTGTGCTGTGCTCTGGGAGGGGGAAAATTAATTATGTTGCCAGACAAAATTAAAAACAACAAATGTTTATTCTTCCTAATTAGACTGTAGAACACTCATTGCCAACCTCCCTGAATGCTTGCTGTTGAAAGCAAATTATTCTGAGAGCATTTTTAGTGTAACTTTTTTGCAACTTACTGAAATCCTTACCTCTTTTTTCATAAGGCTGGTGGTTTGAGACCTCAGTAATTGAAGAAGATTCACATAGGGTATAAAAGCTAGGCAACTAGCAAATATATTTAAAAGGTAGAAGGGCCTTGAGCCGGTCTTAAACCAAACATTCCTTTTCAGCAACTGGGAACATGCCCCATCATGACTGTAAGCATATTGTGGTGTCTGTTAATGGGAATCACATTGGTATTGTGACTGGACTGTGTATGGCAATTGCTATATTTTGGTAAATGTTATTTACATTTGTATTGTGTTTTCGGTGTATTTTCTATCACTTTGCTAAATCAGAAATCCTGTGTAACATCTTCAAATAAGTAACGCTGATACTAAGCATTCCACCTCCACCCGTGGCATATCCAAAAGGAGCCAGTCAGAGAGTATTGGCATCCAACATGGCTGTTCAGTAATAACACATTTTTGTAATTATGTTGTTCACAAGTTTACGCAGCTTTGACTTTTGTCAGGTAGTTTCTCATCAGAGAAACTTACTTAACTAAATGCTAGCAGCAATGACAACCAGCAACTCTAATTACACTTGACAGAGTACAAGACTGTGTTTTTTTCCTACCAGATGCTTCCAGTGCTGCAGGCTTCCTCATCTACTAATTCCTGCCCCTGGTAGAACTTATTAAAACGTGCACCTGTCATTTGGGACATCACAAATATCTGGTAAGACATGTAAAGTGTAGCAACATGCAGCAGAATTGCCAGCATAAACAGCCTCTCTCTGTCACAGAAGACTGCCTTCAGAAGTGAGGAGTTGCTTAGAGCAGATGATTGTCACTAAGGTGACAAGATGGTCCTGCAATGGAGGCAGTTGGGGGCTTGCCTCTGGAAAAATGTGTTTGGGTGCATCCCTCGTTCAACTACTTTAGGGCTAATAAGTTCTTCTCATGCTCATATAGTCATTTCTGTACCTTAACCACCCAAGTGGTCTTGCAGAGTTGTGCTTGATTAAGTAGTCAGGGCAGATGGGATGATCTGAGGACTGCTGTGCTATGATACTGCAAGGTAGACTGGCTCAATGTTTCTTATTTCTGATAAATCACAACATAACATTCTGTCAGCATGCATAGACATGTTTTGGTTTTTTTTCCTTTGGTATATGAATTCTTGTTTAATATCACATTAGTTTGCCTTCAATGTATAGAAGGAACTGATCTAATTGTTGCTGCCGGGCACAAGGAAGGAAGATTAATAAAGATGTTCTGCCAGGGAAAGAAAACACACCAGATTTTGAAGATCCTGGAACAATATTCCTGATGTGGAACAGATCATAAGAACAAGGAATGGTCATGCACTGATAAAGAGGTTGTTAGTGAGGCACTGGCAGGTTAAAACATTCAGGGGGTTGTGAAAAACCCAAGCGATACCTCACCAGCTGATTGATTAATCTGTGGTTCTAACTAATATACACTGTTGTGAAGTATTTTCTGCTTGTCTCAAATGCAATTTACTGCTAATGTTTACTAATGAATTCTGTAAAGATATGCAGATCTTTAGAGCACGTGTGGCCACTTCTGTATGAGTTTGTGTGAGTACAAACCTACTGTGATCTAACTGGGGAAGAGGCACACCTGCTGTTGCTGTGTTGATTGAGAGGCAATATTCCCTTATCTTCATTCCTTCTTCCTAATAAGTCTGCCCCTCACAATGCAAAAACTGAATTTGAATTATAGAGAATTATTATTTTTAGAGAATTATTTCTTCCACTTTATATGGAATGAGAATTTGAGAAATCCAGAAGAGCAGCTCAGCAATTTTGCGCTGTCTGTGGAAGAAACATCCATGCATCTTCTGTTGTTTATGTGCTGCAGGCAAAACCCAGGAAGTTCCTCCTCATTTCTATTCCTGTGTTTGTGAGAACTAAGTCAGTCCATGAGCTTGTTATAGAGAAACAAACAACTAATGAGACAGCAAAATTAAAACAACCTCCTTAGAAAATTTTGGAGAGATTTGACAGTCTAGAATGTATACTTTTAATATGTTCCCATCCCAAGAGCTAAGAACTTTCATGATTACTAGTCCAGATATTTTGAGCCCAGAAGTAGCCATAACATTTCAAAAATAGGTTTTATATGCTTAAAAATAATTCATACTTTAATGGTCAAATATCTCAAAGCCTTGGAGACTGGGAGTCTGGGAATTTTTCCTTTCCATTGGCATAAAGGTTTCAATTTCTAGTCATACCCAATATACCCTATGCAGTTTATATGGGGTTTTAAATCTCTGACATTTCTAGGCAAAGAAAATTTGTCACTGTTGTAGCACTGATTTTTACCTCTCTGATAGCTCACACAGGTGTCATTTTACGAGAAACTCCATGTCTGAAATGAAAAAGAGGAAAAATTAGCTATAGGGAGCTGTTCCTATTTGAGGACTGTTGAAATAAATCCTAGATGATAGGGTTTCAGAAGCAGATAAAGTGGTCAAAGGTGTGTGATAAATTCAAATATAATGTATCACTGTAATTTAACACCCCCTCTCAAAATGTGCTGCTATGTGTCATCAGTCAGAAATCTGTGTATGAGCTCTTTTGATTGAGTCTCGAAGGACTGGAACAGGTAGCAAATGCGAAACTTTACAGAGACACAATTACAGGCAGATTGAACTAATGCAGCTGAGCAGACGGTCCTCCTTCCCCTCATCCAAAGTGCCCAAGGCTCACTCTCTGCGTGATGCTGAACTCTCAGGGTGCAGAACCAGGCCCATGTCTGTGCTCTGTCTGCGCCCT
The DNA here is from genome assembly GCF_032191515.1 of Phaenicophaeus curvirostris. Classification (NCBI taxonomy): domain Eukaryota; kingdom Metazoa; phylum Chordata; class Aves; order Cuculiformes; family Cuculidae; genus Phaenicophaeus; species Phaenicophaeus curvirostris. Next base: position 16,695,780 of record NC_091392.1, on the reverse strand, counting down.
CAGCACACTAGTCTCTGGGACCTCAGCAAATAATAACAGGCTGGATTTCTCCAAACACCCACTGGTGCCCTCCAGCCACTTTGCTAATTTTTCCTAACAGCTTCAGCAGTCCAGCAGAGTGTGAGTAACTATTAATTAATCAGTACAGCAGCGCCAAAAGGATTTCAGGACTTCATGAAACTGGATGAAACAGTTCCTGCCCCCAAATCACACCCAAGAGAGCTCAATTGCTGTATTGATTATTTGTTTGCCTTGCTAGTACGTGCTTCTACTAAGGAGCTGAGGAAGATAACATATATGGGCTTTCCTACCTATTGGCTGATGCAACTTCCCAATGATGATTGGGGTGAAATGGGAGATGTGTGCGTGTGTGTGGTAGCTTTTGTTTTGACTGCTAAATTCATACAGAACACATCTAGCTATTTATCTTTTGTTAGATTGATAAGTTGTGCTATTAAGTAAGTCAACATGCAGAATGTGAGTATGTATATTGAATAGTCATTTCTATGGACTTTTTGCACATGCAAGTACAGGAGCCTTTATTTTATCTATGTGAACATTCTGCTTTTAATGGTAATATACTCCCTAATTTGTTCCCACTCTGGTTTATATTTCCTATAGCTAGTTTGTCAAATACATAATGGCACCACAGAGCTTAGGCAATTATTTCCAATGTCTGGGCATATTTGTCAAGTGGAATCAAGTATTGATCACCTGTAGAGAAAGGGCTCAACATTCCTTCACATTTTCCAGCTGGCTGGCTGAGGGGTAAGTTCATTTTTATCAGTGACTTGAAAGTTTTGGGTTTGTATTCCTATTTTTATAGAAAACTCATCAGGCCTTGTGGTTACAGGTTCATAACAAAAAACAGTCATTCCACCTGCTTTTCACAAATGTGCCATTGACTTCTTTGGCTGTTCTGCTTCAAATTTGGCACATCACGTTTTCATCATGTTGAGATCAAAAGAGTTAGTGTGAAAGGAGGTAATTACTTTGAACGATGAAGATTATTGTAAGGTTTTAAAACTAAGTACTCAATACATTTTTTTTTCATTTCTGGTTTTTAGCTGCATGTCATCTATCTCAGCCAGATCAAATTTCTATCACCTAAACACCTCTTGCCAGGAGTATCATGCTGTGTTCAAGGATGAAAATGTACTTCCCAGCATGATTTGCCAAGTTCAGCATCGCACCGGTACGAACAACCAGTGCTGGTTTCATTCTTCAGCCTTCGCTGCTGAGGTCCTTATTGCCAGAGGGTTTTAATGAATTGTGAAATCACTACAGACTTACGTCAATTCAGTACTGAAAGTGTGTGTTACCATCCCTATTTTACAGACGAAAGACATAAAACTAGAAAGAAATAGGAATTAACCCAAAACCTTGCTGGACAACCTGTGAGGAAACCATGAGTCTGTCTCCTGGTCTCCTCATTCTGTGTCTTAACCATCACCTCTATTTATTTCAAGGATACATTTGCCCTATTACTGTTGCTGCAAACACCACGGTTTCAGCTGATGCGCTGCCTGGCTTAGAGGAAAGTGTTCCATCTTCAAATCTTTTCCCCTCTGTTCAGCACATTGCAGTGCAAAGAACTTTCTGGGAAAAAATGCTATCTAATAATATATGTAATCAAATCTTTGGGGCATTCACAAGGACAAACTTTAATTTCTGTAACATGCTTTCCATGTGATATTTCATCACATATTTGCCCTGAAAAACCTTCCATTCGGCAAATTGCAGGAATGGAGCATAAGAGGGATTCACACAGAGAATTCATGGAAAACTTTAAACTGACATTTTTATACTCATTTCCTGACGTTTGTTGTTTGTTTTGTGCATATGGAACCTCTTGTTAAGAGGTGGGGGAGTTCACAAGAAGAAACCAGAAGCTGGAGCAGATCAGCTCACAGCTAAGAGGTGTCTATCAGCCACAGAGCAACCGGTGAGCCAGCAGGGCCAGGTCCTCAGCACCTCTTGGAATACTGGCAGTATCAGGACTATGCTGCCACCTCTCAGCCTTGAGCAAGGAGCATAGGCTTCCCTTACAGATATCTCCCACTCAGTTAGCTAATATTTAAGCAACAGAGTAACCTTCTTTGGCCAGTAAAGTTCTACTATTCCCTCCTTTCCCTGCTGGTGGGAGAGGACGTTGCAAGGACCAGCACCTGCAGCGTAAAAGAATGGAGGGAGGAGGCTGAACCTATCACAACTGGAGGGATTACATAAACTGAAAGCTAGAGATACACTGTGAGCCACTTCTATATTCTCTGCCCATTATATTATCACGTGACGTGTCTGGTTTGCTTTTAAATCATTTTAGAGATGTGACTTCTAACACTTTCCTTGGGAAGCTATTTCACAGTCTATTAGACTTCCTTGTTAAAATTTTGGCTGGATAGTCAACTCAAATCTCCTTTTGCTCAGTTTCCTACGTTTATATGCAATTATACCCCTGAGAAGTGCTCTAAGCAATCTCCCTAAAGCCTTGTTTTTTGTACCTTTCAAGCACATGTAAACATTTATAGCAGCTCTGGACACTGTGTGTGCATCTTAAAATATTTAGCTCTTACAGCTTTTCTCCATGAATCATCTGCTATAGCCCTTATGTTAGGTATTTTATTCTTCTTGAAGTTCTTTATAATTTGTCATCATCTTCCTAGGTATGTTGGTACCCAGGCCTGCGTGCAAGCTGTAATTTGTACAACAAAGATTTCACATTCATTATGGTACTAGGATGCACATAGATTTAAATTCTGTTCAGTGCCCTAATTTCACAAATACTTGTATTTTATTTTTTTAACCTTATACAGAAAAAGAAGTGAGCTGCTTTTCTGTTTAATTAGTTTGGTTTCTGACAGCTTTAATATGCAATACTGTGAAGAACTGCAAGGTTAAGATATTTTTGTGGGATCCATATAACTGCCAAGAAAAACAAAGATGTTAGTTATAAACCAGGAACAACACTGTATGGGATATTAAAATATCCTCCCTTTGTTTCCTTACAGCACGGAACTGCTCATTTTAAAGTGTAAAATAGGCACATGGGTTTGTCATCTTAGATCCCAAAATAAACCACACGTAAACGTATTCATAATATCACCATCCAGATACTTTTCATGACAGCGTGGCAGTCAGACATCACAGGCAAGATGCTTTCTGTTGGAACCCAGAACATTCCATGTCACTGCATGGTAGGAGCTCTTTCTGCAGAACAAAATACATGAAGACTGTAGATGCTATCTAAAATGTTTCATTAGAAAATTCTGTCTGGAAATCAATAAATCTTATTTAAAAAATATATGTAGATGAAATTCCAATTTCTTAGTAGGCCTATTCTGTGAAAAGAAGAAATATAGTTTCAGATCTGAATTTTGGAAATCAACCAAATCGTACTAAAATCAAGTCACACCAATACCCTGTGGACTTCAAGGTGGTTTATAACAGCTAGATGAAAATGATGTCGGATGATTCCATGTAATTATTAATAACAAAGATCATAGAATCATAGAACAGTTAGGGTTGGCAGGGACCTTAAAGATCATCTAGTTCCAACCCCCCCGCCATGGACAGGGACATCCCATTAGTTCAGGCTGCCCAAAGCCCCATCCAATCTGGCCTTGAACGCCAACAGGGATGGGGCATCCACAGCTTCCCTGGGCAACCTGTTCCAGTGTCTCACCACTGTCATCGTGGGGGTCTTTTATCATCTGGATTAAGAAACTATCTTCAAGGCACTCCAGGAGTCTGCTGGATTGCCTACAGCTTGCAGTGCTACTTTTCCAGCATATGTCGGGGTGGTTGAAGTCCCCAAGTAGGATAGGAGCTTGTGAGCGTGAAACCTGCTGTAGCTGGAGGAAAAAGACATCATTGGCTGTCTCTCCTTGATCAGGTGGCCTGTAGTATACACCAACCACAAGGTTCCCGTTGGTTCTTCCGTCTTTAATTTTTACCCATAAGCTTTCTCTCTGATTGTGGCTACTCTTCAATGACAGCTCTTCACATTCTATCCCTTTCCTGAGATAGAGGGCAATGCCTCCACCCCTCCTACCTGGTCCATGATGATGAATATAACAACATCTATGATGATTAATATAACAATAGTAATAATCAGAACAAAATTATGCAGAAGCTCAAGCCAGGATATAGGCTTCACAGTGCTAAACAAATACAAAATCATTATCATATACCTATCACGGGATCACCTGGATCTCCAGTTTCGCATGAAAAGGATAATTTGTTTTTTAGTCCTTCAGGTGAGCAGCATTTTTTTTAATGCTCTAAGCACAGCTGGTATTATATCCATTTTCTCCCTTCATTCAGTTCAGTGAGATAAAAAAACATGAATAAGCATGTGAGGAAAAAATACATGAAAACAATAGATAATATTTTTTTCATGAGTAGCATGGCCAAATATAACTTTTAAAAGACATCACTTTATTACCTTTTCCTACTGTACTTTCTACCTCTGACATTTTCAGCAAAATTTTACTCTCCTCAATATTGATTTCCTGGTGTCTGGTTTCCATCTTGTTGCTAATTGACACCCCAATCTCAAACACTGCCTGCAAGTTCCAGCTCATTTAGAACTAGTAATATGTGTTAATGTAGTAACCTTCCCCCTTTCACCCAAGGTCTTCTTCATCAGAATGAACCAGGTGGCAGAGGAAGGCTGAAGCTTCCCTAAGCATTCTCTTAAATTAGCCCTGTGCTACACAATGGGAGCTGGCTACAAATTGCATCATGGTCTGTGCTGTTTCTGTGAGAAAGTGAACAGGGACTGCAATTTCATGAAATGGTCTTATTAAAACAGATGAGCCTTTCATCTCTGTTTTGATGCTAGCTTTCAGATCATAGTGCACCAGACTACTCTGGAAAGCATCTGGACAAAAGAAACCCAAGCACCTCTAACGTGGAAGATAAAGATGAGTTTAAAGAAGAAAAGGAAATTTTTATATTATTACTCTTTCAAGTGGAGAAAAAATGAGCTTTGATTTTAATTTTTATTTTATTTTTTTGGAAAGGAAAGGAGTGAAATATTGACATGAGACCACAACTCATATGCTGAGCTTCATGGAGGCCATGTGTTCAAGCTGTGTTACAAAGAAAACCCACCTGTAACTCTTCTCTTTGCATGACTGTCACACATGAGTCATACCTGCTTACAAACTGCTAGAACCTGTACATGAGAAAACAAACTTCTTAATAGCCCAGGCTGGGCCTCTTCTGAATGGGATTTACCTGGAGGCCTTTCTGCTTCTATTTCTTTTGAATACTTCTGAATGCCAAAAGAAATTCGTTAATGAGACTCATCCTTAATGTGTAGCAATCATAGGCGAAAAGCTGCAGACCACTCCTGGTGCAGTACTGGAAGCAACAGTAATGGAACACCTCTATTTTTCCTAAGTGACATGATGTGATGTAAGGCTGGATTCTGACAGGATATGTTGTTTCTTGATACTTGGGTAAGCTAATTCGAATGGGATAAAAATTAGCCATTTTTACAGATGGAAGATATTGAAGCATTTTTTCTTCTCATGGAAATTCTTTCTGTCATATTTGACTGAATTTATTTTGGCAAAATTCCTGCTTCCTTGTGCTTTCTGTAAACTCTCCAGTTATTAAATCTGATGTGGGTGTTCACAGATAGTACATTTCAATATCTGTTTTGTTCTATATCAGGTCTTATATCTTACTTGGCAGTATCAAACCCAAAAACCTTCTCACCATGCGTGAAGCAATTTGATGACTATCTCTCTGTCACATTTTCTCTGTCCATCTTTCTCAGAGACAGATGTCTGCAATGCAGCATGTAATACTCCTGCACACGCAATGCATCTGTGTTGCTGCTGAGGTACATTGTGGCTGGCAGCGACGAATTCTGATGAAGGTCCAGGGGATGGGAATCGTTGTCCCTTCCCCATAAACTGGGAAGAAGAGACTTTCTGTCAGCATCATAACAATGGTTTCAGTTCCAGATCTCCAAATGAATCCAAATTTCACTTAATCTTGTATATCAGCTACCAGTTCATGGGAATGTTTTCATGAACAGACCTATATGCTGGATGGATCAGAATCAGCACTGTGGTCATTGGTGAACAACTCCTTCAAAACAGTGCATCTATTGCAACTGAAAAAGAACATCTGAAGTGTTCAAATACTTAGAATAGAAGGAAATATCCTCCTCTGAAAAGTGTGTGAGGTTTTGACTTCTTGCATTTTGTGCAAGCCAAGAATTAAATAAACCTGAACATTTACTTACCCAACAAGCTGTGGAAATGGTGATTCTATAGGTGAGAACTAAGACGAAACTGCTCTGATATAACGATTTTGTCTAATATGGAATTTGTATTCTTTCCAATACTGCTTACATCCTAATCTTTGCCACAGAAAAATTAGCATTGGAGGGAAGCTTCACCATCCACTGAGATGGGCTCTCAGAAAATAATGACCATTAATTCAGGAAATGAATTAACCTGTAATTCATTCTCAGGTCTAGCTAGTTAAGAGGACTCTATAGTCTCAAATTCCTTTTTTTTTCTCCTCCTCAATTTTCATTAAAGTAACTTCTATTTCCCTTCAAAATCTTCTGATTTTGTTAAGCAAAGTGCATGCTTTACATACAAGACTTCTCATGTAACCCAGAATGGCCAAGAGCTCTCCTGTAATCAGCTCTATTAGTGTGACTGTGCATTTTAATTTGAATACTTGGCTGCTTTTCCTCCACTGCTGAAAGGTGGCCTTCATATGCATTCCTAGCAGATATGGAGAGAAAAAAAATAATTAAAAAATCCTAACTGTGTTTTCTCTTTATCTTAGCATATTTTTGGATTAAATCTGGCTATCAGGTTTCTAACAGTCCTCAAACATATTCTGTGATTGAGTTCCAGAGCTTAGTGCTGTCATGAGATCAAGGAAGAAATACACCAGGGAACAGGGGGGCCCAGTTCATGCCAGTTCTCCCAGTAAGGATTCTGGCAAGGGACTGTTCCAGTAGATGTCATTAAAACGTGCGCAGAAATGTTGATGATGTTGCTGTTTGGCCTGTGTACAACTCTCCATCAGTGGGTACAGTGCCAATAACCCTGGGGCTGATGTGCTTCCCATAGCAGTCCAAGGGAGTCTGGAGCTGCTAGCAAGGAGCAAGGCCCAGACATCATCAAACACACCATATAATTCAAACATACACAGCATGCCAAGTTGCTTGGTGAAATCAGCATCAGTGGGTGGTGCAATACCATACATTTTAATGTAAATTTACTCTCTTACTGAGTTTGTGGAAGTGATCAAGAAAGATAGGGTAGAACCAAATTGCCTGTAGGCTTTTACCTCCCAGCAGCTAACATGAAGCTAATACAAATTTAAACAGTTGCTCCTTCTGGAACTGTAGCTGCTTAGAGAAATAGATGCAAAAATGCTTGACAGATAATGTTGTCACTGCTAATTAGCAGGGCTGCTCTGAGCTGGAAGAGCAAAATGCTGGACCCAACAGCCCTCAGGAAGTCATGGGGCTGTAATAAAGCCTATATAGTCCAGGCTGTGTTTTACTGCTAGCTTAGAATCTTCAGAAAGTAACTTCTCCATGCCGCAGAAAGGTACGTGCTGTAGGTTTGAAGCACTGTTAAAACCTGCAGAAGAGGTGGTGATATCCCTCACAGCAGTGAGAGCTGTACTGGCTACACACTGCCTGCGGGAAGCATGGAGCAGTCCATGTCTCTGACAACCAGCACAGCTGATGGTGCTGCACATCACAGGAAAAAGTTTCACATGGCTTTGCCTACCATCCTCCTTCATATCCAGCAGTCCATGCTGAGCCTCTGTTTGGCTTTAAGAACGTGACTTAGCCACTCAGTGCCAGAAAAAGATCAATGAAGCCTCTGTGGGTCTGGCCATCCTGCCTGAGAAAGGAAAATCAGACCTGTACACATGAAATGTAAAATCTTCCTTACTTGGCCTGTTGCTTTCTAACAGGCTTACGGAGTGTCACAGGAGCAGAGGTAGGTTGGCTAAAGGTGCCTAACCCAGTACCCTTTGGGCTTGCTTCAAGAGCAGCATCTCTTCTCATGAAAGAACTATTGTCCTCATGCCTTTATCTCTGCTCAACCTTGACCTGCCATGTACTACCTGTGTTCTTAACAGCAGCGTACTGTGACTGTGGCTATACTTTGCCCTGCAGGGTAACTACTGTGATTTAGAAAACTCTAATTCCTATGCTGGGTCTGATGTATGGCAAAGCAATAAAGTACTTCCCATTATTGTCATGCATGGAGTTGTCTCATGGATCCAGCCTATTACCTAATATTTGTCTTTAAGTGCATGCAGATGCAACACCAGCAAAATAGCTTTCAGCTCGACCTGGATCTTCTCTCCAGGAATGCGATAATCCTGATTAGTTGACACTGCAGGCGGACTTCACTTACTTGTCAAACAAGCTCTGCCACTTAATGAAATGAACAAATCCACTTCCAGCCTCAAAGGGGAGTTTAACTTGCTGTTTCTTTAAATTAAGCCTGCACTGCCTCAAACCTCTATTGAAGTGTCAGCAGGTATATTCCAAAAATGACATCTGTAAAAACGACTGCGCCCCCTCCTGCTATTCTCTGTTCACCCATGTAGAACCTAATTCTGAAAAATAAAGTTATCTGCTAATAATGGTGATCTAATCTCTGTTCTGAGATCTGGCATTCTGCAGGTCTGGCTTTAACAACCTGGGCAAAGTGATTACCACTCAGTGATGTACCAAAACACGGGGCAGATTCACGCTTAGTCCAATCTGCTATTTTGCTCCAGACTATTCATCAAATGCAAAGATTTATGTTTTGATGCTGTCCAGTCTTGTAGCAAAAAAAGTCCTAGATTTTTTTCCTTAGTCCTGTGAAAATCAGTTGCATAATGTGCTATTATATCTCAAACCTGTTTTTATTTGAAGGGTCATGCCCAATTTTAGGTTGTTCTTATACTGATGACACCTTAATACTAATTGCAGCAAGTATCAGCCTTGGGAAACATTAGCATGAGTGATTGCAGGAAGAAGGAAGGTGAGGTGTTTTCTCCCACCGGCACATTGATGATGTACATACATAATTTCCACAAACGCTTAAGGATTGTTCTTGTATGTCTGTTCTCACCTGCAGAGATGAGACACACTGTCTGACACCTGCACAACTTCGATTGCAAAAGCAGCGGTTTCATTTACAGAAACCAGAAATGAACAAAACCCAGCAGGTTCACTGGGAGGCTTTAGTCAGACAAATCTCCAAGGAGGGCTTTCTGCAGTCAGATTTGATGCATGTATCTGAGTGATTGCACTGCTGTGAGAAGATGCACACCCTTCAGAGAGAATATTTGGGTTTGGAACATATTTCACCCCAATTAACTGCCCTCTGCCTGGTTCCTGAGGGAGACTTACTGCCCTGAACATTCCCCAGCACCACTGCACCTCTTTTCTCAGGGAGTTTGGTATCCTGCTTCCTGTGAGATTGTTAGAAATGTATCAAAATAAACAAAAACTCCCCGTTATGTTTGTTAAACCAGAAAGAGGAGCGATGAACAAACAAATGTATGAAGTTGTAATGTCCCCTCTTTCCCTCCCAGCCCAGGATGTGCCTGGCATTGGTTCTTCTGGCTGCACAAGTTGAGGTGTCTGCTGGTGCGATCCCCTCAGCACCAGGACCCTTTGGGTCTGGAGCTGCAAAACCCTCTTGTGGTCACAGCACTGAGCCACTCTGTGCTGCATAGGTCCCATTACAGTAACACAAATGAGAAATTCATCTTTTAATATGCCATAGAATCATAGAATCATAGAATAGTTAGGGTTGGCAGGAACCTTAAAGATCATCTAGTTCCAACCCCCCTGTCATGGGCAGGGACATCCCACTAGATCAGGCTGACCAAGGACTCATTCAGCCTGGCCTTGAACACCTCCAGGGATGGGGCATCCACAGCTTCCCTGGGCAACCTGTGCCAGTACCTCACCACTCTCATCATGAAGAGATTCCTCCGTATACCAAGCCTAAATCTTCCCCTCTCCTGTTTATACCCATCCCCCCTTGCCCTGTCACCATGAACCTTTATGAATAGTCCCTCTCCAGCTTTCCTGAAGGCCCCTTTCAGGTACTGGAAGGTTGCTATATGACCTGCTTGGAGCCTTCTCTTTTCCAGGCTGAACAAGCCCAGCTCTCTCAGCCTGTCCTCCTATGGAAGGTGCTCCAGCCCTCTGATCATCTTTGTAGCCATTCTCTGGACCCATTCCAACAGCTCCGTACCCTTCTTACATTGAGGATTAACTGGACACAGTACTCCAGGTGGAGTCTCACAGAAGAGGAATAGAGGGGCAGAATCACCTCCCTCGACCTGCTGGCCACGCTTCTTTTGACACAGTCTGGGATACAGTTGGCTTTCTGGGCTGCGAGCACACATTGCCAGGTCATGTTGAGCTTCTCATCAGCCAGCACCCCCAAGTCCTTCTCTGCAGGGCAGCTCTCAATCACATCAACCCCATTTTGTACTGAAATTGGGGATTGCCCCAACCCAGGTGTCGGACCTTGCACTTGGCCTTGTTGAACCTCATGAGGTTCTCACAAGCCCACTTCTCCAGCTTGTCCAGATCCCTCTAGATGACATCCCGTCCTTCCGATGTGGCAACTGCACCACTCACCTTGGTGTTATCTGCAGACTTGCTGAGGGTGCGCTCAATCTCGCTGTCCATATCATTGATGAAGATACTAAACAGCACTGGTCCCTGTACAGACCCCTGAGGGACACCATTAGTCACAGGTCTCCATCAGGACTTTGAGTCATTGACCAATCTAGATAGACCACATCCTTTGGTTTACCCATGTCTATTACTGTGGTTAACCCATCATAGAAAGCCACTAAGTTGGTCATATAGGATGCCCCGATGATGCCGACTTGCTTTATAATTTTAGGAGGTTTTTTCTTTTCTTTTTCACATAAAATAAAAATTACATCTTCACTCTAAATGAAATGGTAACTCAGTTAAGATAACTTCCCTGAATAAGTATAAATCTCGGTGTGATCTCATGCCTCTAGAGATTTCTGTTCTGAGGATCCTTGGGATTTCACAGAAATGTTTTCCAGCTGTACACACATTTCTGTTTATAATATTCTTAAGTTTCTGGTATATTCTGCAGTTATATTTTGCAAGGCAGTCCAAAATCTTTTGGTCAAGAGGTCTCTTCTTATGTTTCTACTATTCATAAATGATTTAATGATATATGCTAAATAATACAAAGAGTTGATCATTTCAATAACTAAGTTTTCTGAGGAAGGCTATCCTACTCTACTCCTGCCTGAAATCTTAAAACAGTCTTTAAGAGGGAAATTTATTCTCACTTGAAAATACTAAAACACCCTATTGTAGGAAAGGTAAATCAACCTGTCTTTCAATTTACTCAATGCTATAAAACTCTACAGCTCTCCTCATTCCTGCTTTTTAAAACATCAGGCAGTAAGAAAAGTGAGAAATAAATGGCTCCTATTTAAGAAATGATGACATTACTGAGGCTTTGATGCTCACCGAAGGCTGCTCAGTTTGTAGAAATGCTGAAGTCATGGAACAGCTCAGGGAGGCTCTTGGCACCCAGTACATCAGCCCATTGGTGGTAGGCAGCACTTGGCAGTGGCATGGACATCACCTGAGTTTAAAGGCAGGAGGAAGAGGAGGTAGAGCCAACAGGGATCACTGGAGCAAAAGCTGCTGCTGGAAAGCTGCAGCACAATCTGCAGAACCAACTGAGACTGAGAGGATGGACAAAGCGTATGCATGTAGGTATGTACCTACCATTCCCCAAAAACAGCACATGCAGGCTGGAGATATCAAGTCCTTTGGCTACAGAGTGAAAATCCCATAAATACTGCAGCTGCAGTTAGCAAAAGAATTTTGCTGATGACACTTTTTTGTGCAGTGTAGAGAATAAAAACCAAAAAATCATTCCCCCACAAACCCCCAAAATGGATACTTTGCAATCTCCCTTTGACAGATACAGAATGCAGCTTGGATAAAGTTTGTCAGAGGGCTGAATTGTTTGGTGAAAATGGATATGCACAGGTTTAAAGAAAAGTATTTTCAGGCATTTCTGAGAATGAAGTTTATCTGTGTATGAATAAAATGGTACAGTAGCAAAATACACCAATCTGAATGGATCCTGCTTTCCTGTGTGCATTAAGAACGGTTCCGAGATTACTTGAATAATCCTTAAAAATTGCTTGGGTGTTTTACTTCAAATACATGCAGGACTTCTTCACTGATTTGTGTTCATCGTATCCTAGATAAGAAAGATCGTGCTGTTCCGATTTGTGTGATTTAAAATTTTAAATTCAACACACACATACAAACCCATCTTTTTAAATAGAAGTTTTTACTGAAATATCTCAAAATCACCCAACAAAAGGATCATCTTCTGTGACTGAATATTAAAGTTATATCCATAGTAGTGTATGTATGACTGCCAAATGTTATCTTCCAAGAGATTAAGTACTGTGCTGTGCTCATCCTCCTGTCACAGAATCACAGAATGATTGAGGTTGGGAGGGACCTCTGGCTACATCTCTGGGCCAAGCTCCCTGCTCAAGCAAGGCCACATAGACCTGGTTGCCTAGGCCCATGGCCAATTGACTTTTGAGTACCTGCAAAGGTGGAGACTCCACAATCTTCCTGGGCAGCTTGTGCCAATGCTCAGGCACCCTCACAGAAAAAGGAAAATACTGAAAAAAAAAAAAAGGTAAACACTGAGAAAAGGAAACACCGAAAACTTGTTTCCTGATGTTCAGAGGGAATGTCCTGTGTTTCAGTTTGTGCTCATTTCCTCTGATATCTCTGAGATACCTCTGAGCCTTGTCTACTCCAGGCCAAACAGCCCCAGCTCTCTCAGCCCTTCCTCTCAGGAAAGATACTCCATCCCATTTGTAATCTTCACACCCTTTGCTCAACTCTTTCCTGTATGTCCATGTCTCTCTTGTACCAGGAAGCCCAGAACTGGACACAGGAGCCCAGGTGTGGCCTCACCGATGCCGAATTAAGCAGAAGCACCACCTCCGCCAACCTACTGGCAGTGCTTTGCCTAAAGCAGCTCAAGATACTGTTAGCCTCCTTGCAGTGAGGGCATATTGCTCACTCATATTCAACTTGGGGGGCCATCAAGACCGCCAGGTCCTTTTCTGCAAAGCTGCTTTTCATCTGGATGGCCCCAGTACCTACTGATGCCTGAGGATATTTCTCTTCAAGTGTAGTATTTTTTTCTTTCTTGTTGAACTTCATGACCTGCATGCCAGCCAATTTCTCCGGCATGTTGATGTACCTCTGTGTGGCAACAAGACCCTTTGGCATATCAGCCACTCCTCCCAGTTTTGTGTCATAAGCAAACTTGCTAAGGGTTCATTTTGTCCCATCATTCAAGCCATTAATTAAGATTTTGAACAGGATCAGACACACTATTGACCCTTGGGGTACACCATGAGCGACTGACCTCCAACTGGAATTCGTGCCACTGATCACCTTACTCTGGGTCTTGCCACTCATCCGGTTTTCAACACATCCCGCTGTCTGCTCATCCAGTCCATACCTAATGAACTGCTTTATGGGGGTCTTACAGCAGAAAGTGTTCAAAGCCTCGATGAAGTCCAGGTAGACAACATCTACCACTTCCCCTTTGCTTACCAGACCAGTCATTTCACCACAGAAGGTTATCAAATGGTCAAGCATGACTTCCCCCCTTGGTAAATCCATGCTGATTGCTCCCACTGCCACTAGAGATGTTTGTCTCTTAAATTTCTCATGCTAGGCTGTGAGCCTGGCACCTTCATCTTTGCGTAAGTTCTCATTTGCAGCAGCACATACCACTGACGTGACACTGTCTACAAGTCTCATGCTACTGATGATATTGTGTATTTCTTCTCTTTTTTCTTTATGTGGTCTTGATTTGTGGTTGCCTTCCCAGTGCCCAAACACCATTTCTGGTATCTGTTTTATGTAGCCAGCTATTTCAGAAAGAAGAGTGGTTTTATTCATATATTTAAAGCACTGCAGCAGTGCACGTGACAATTGAGACTAGTACAAATAATGAAATGGATCTTAGGTTGAATTAGAACTGCACAAGTATCAATGGATTTGCACTCAGTTTAGATCTGTACAGGTACACCACAGGATGGATACAGGTGTCCTCTCAAGCCACCTGCTTAAGGGGCTGGCATTTACACTTAGATGACAACTGCAGTTTATAAACTCATAACCAACACCCTGGGTTTGTTACAGTCTTTAATTTCACTACTGTTTTCCATGTAGCTTATTGCTGTGCAGTTTCTGTATTTTGCTTTCATTGCTCCCTGCCTGCTTTTTTTTCCCAGCCTGAGTCTCATTTTATTGCCTACTTATATCTCTAAATTCTGCAGGTCTCTTTTCATTATTTTGCCATCTATCCTGGGTTTTGCAACACCTTACAATTTAGTATGATCTGTAAATTTAATTAATGTCATGTTTGCCAAGGACCATAAGGAGCCAAGTCAATTACACAGACAAAAAAGAAAAAAAGAAAACCTTTATTATGCTATAAATGCACCACTAAAAATCCCACTCAATAAGGAAATGTTACACATTTCTTGGCCTTCATAGATGTAATTGCAAAGGAGCTTAGATGTTTTACCCATGTCATTTGTGTCTTTCTAAAATTGGAAATATATTATTACCAAAGTCAATAACAAAGACACGAAAAATGGCAACTTAAGTCCTTTCTATGTAACTGAAATATGCTGGACATGGTTAGACTAACATTCATAGTACACATTTTGCTACGACATCTAAATTAAAACTACCACAATGTTTTTTAAGCAGAATTGCCTCAAATTGGTTCACACACTAAGGGCAAATGCAGGCAGCCAATTAATGACTGATTTTATTTAGAAAGCCTGAGGTGTTTTAATTTTGTTTGGGGATTTTTTTTTTTATTTCCAACATGTGTTATGCACATAGTGCAATTGTATGATGCCTCATCTGAGTCTGACAACATTTGACCAAAGTCTGTAATTCTCTGTCATTATCTCTTGGTTATTACAAAGCTAGTAGGAATTAAAGTAGAGCAACCTCCATCATTTGACAAGGAACAACAGCAGTTAACTACTTTGGTCTCTGACTGATGTTAGAATAGATAAATGGAGCTAGATAATTATTACTATTTCTCAAACTGATCATTAGCTGTAACTGCATTTCTAATGCATAAGGCCAGATTATTTGGCCTGACCATGATATCTGCTCTGAACTTATGCTACAGAAAGCTCACTCCATTTTTAATCAAGCCTCTTCTTCTTGAAGAGCTCCACCTGAAATACGTTAATAGACATTAACTTTTACAAAGTAATTTAAGATTTTGAAAACCCAATTTGAATGTTCATCCTGAGGACCTGATTTTCAGACAGAGCTGCTCTCCATTAGCAGTGAAGAAAAAAAAATGGGAAAAGTTGACTCCTCCCTTAGTTTTTCACAAATGGATCCCCTTTCAAGTAAAATAAAACATATACAGAATGTCATATAATTAATGAAACCATGTAACCCAAGATGTGTGATTTAGCAGGTTATTAATGCGCCTTAGTCTCACTGACATTGATGTCTTGTCCATAAACTCAGAGTGCATGCAAATTTCTCCATGGAAACGTTGATTTTATATCCTTTGTTTAATGTATAATTAATTGTATCCATCTTTTAGAGGTTTCTTTCCTCAAGTTATTTTTCCCGTTGCTATATGCCAAACACTGGTTGACTTTCCAGTACTTAAAGGGAGCCTATAAGAAAGATGGAGACAAACTTGTTAGCAAGGTCCATTGTGACAGGACAAGGAGTAATGTTTTTTAACTAATGGAGGGTAGACTTAGGCTGCATATAAAGAAGAATGTTTTTATGATGAGGGTGGCGAAACACTGGAATTGGTTGCCCAGGGGGGTAGTGGAGGCCTCATCCCTGGAAACGTCCAAGGTCAGGTTGGATGGAGCTCTGAACAACCTGATCTAGCTAAAAATGTTCCTGCTCCTGCAGAAGGGTTGGGTTACATGACCTGTAAAGATGATCTTCCAACCCAAAGCATTCTCTGATTCCATGCAAAGTTACAAGTGTGAGAGTATGTATGTCTGTCCTGCAAGGGCTGTTGAACAAGACAAAAGAAAATCTCTTCCATACTTCAAGTGTGCCATGGGTCAAATCTAAGACTTTATTGGCTTGATTCTGTTGCTCACACACAGGTATCCAGTGCCACATAAAGAACCCCAGTGATCTGGGGAACATTCATATGGGTCCCATGAATATGACACAAGATCCTCTTTACCCTACAGAATTATGCTCCTCTGTGGAAGCAGCTGGATATCCTAAGGTGGACTCCCAGGATACTGCAAAGGGCACCTGATGGCTGTCTTTACAGCTCTGAGTACTGCTCCAAACATCACAATGGCTGCAAAGATTTAGAGCATTTAGGCACATTAATTTTAAACTTTTGGTAAATGTTTTATACTATTTTTTGAGAGGGAGCTGACATAGACATAGCAAATTGTCCTAATCAATACAAGTGCCTACTATCAGCTTGGAAACCATTAGGTGTTAATTATGAGAAACCACAAACATATCACTCAGGTGGCTCTTCAGCAGAACCACCTGTGCTCTGCTTGGCTGTCAGCCCACATGCTCTCCCTCCTGCCTTTTCTCCCTTCTTCCCTTCCTCCATCTCACCTCTTAGTCAGTAACAGCTACTTTTGTGAGGTGCTCATTATTTCACAGTTTTAAGTTTCAGACTTTAAGTTCTGCCCTTCAAAAACTCTTCAATGAAGTCAAGGCTAATTTCTGCTCTCAACCACCTGTGGTACTCTGTAAATGGTGCTTCTCACTCCAAAACTGTTTGAGGAGATTTCTGCCAGGCTTTGACTTCTGCATATTTATCAACCTCTAAATGGAAGGTAGCACAGATCTTGGGACTGGGGAAAGACAAGTTACCTGGAATGTGTGAGGGGGAAAGCATCTAGAAAACTATAGCAGAATGGCTATAGAAGGGTGAGACACAGTGAAAGCCGCAATAATCAGAGTATGCCAGAGAAAACTATAAACTAAATTCAGTCTTCCTGCAGGTGCAATCTACTCTGGAGGGTCCCAGAAGGCGTTCAGAGGATGGGAGATGGCCAGAGGCTGGTGAGAACTGCCAGCAAGCACAAGGTATAACGCTGCTTTCTTTCCTTCACAGGCAGGCATGACACACATGAGAGACGAATAGAAAAACTGGTGTGTTACAGAGTGGTTGGATGAAAATGCTGCAGCTGCCAGTCAAATGTCTCCTCTCCACTCATGGAATTGCTGGCTACAGTCAGCAGTTGTGCTGAGCTGCAACACATGAGGGGGTTGCCAGCAAAGTTCAGTGTAAGCCAAGTTAAATGTGTTTTCAGAAATGAACGCCTAGGTCTAGCGCAGGCAGAGTCACAGGAATATTATGTGACTTGCCCAGGTCTTCAGGTCTGACACATGAAGATGAGGAAGGTGACATCTCAAAAGCTTCAGCCTTCCCTGTTGCTCACTGAGAAAAAAAAAAATTGAAAATGATTTATGCATTGAGAGAGCTGGTGTGTTTGTTTGATTTTGTAGACAACAATAATATTTTAGCTGTTCTAATTACAAGTAGTAATTATGCAGCTGGACCAGATCAGTGTTGAAGTAAAAACACCTGCTTGTGTGCTTCCAGCTGTTCTCCACTGGAATTATTAACAAATATGTTGCACAGACATTTTACAGGCATTTCAAGTTCACCACCATTTTCTTTCTCATCTCTTTTGAAGAACTTGCTCTGCTCCAGAGTTTACTCAGAGGAAGAAAGTGTGTACCTGGACAATAATAGCATTTAAGACTTCCCCAGCCTTTCTTTCTTTCATGTAATCACTTTTCACACTTGAAGGAAACAACATGAACAGGAGGTAGAGGTAGATAATGAAACAACAGCTTAATTCAAATGGGTGAAGGCGGTTTATTCATTTCTAAATGAGAGAGGGTGCCAAAAGTCTGCTGTAAATCTGAATGTCAAAATTGCTCAGAGCTCAGTCTACCTCCACGGCAGCAGCAAGCTTTCTGTGAGGCTTTCTGACACTTACAGAGCTATTCACAAATATTTCTAAGCAAAGGTTGCAGTCACCTATTATCCTGTTTATCCCAGAAGTGCTCAGGGGCTGGCTGAAAGCAGAGTCCTGTTGTGCCGGCCTTTGTGCAGACTAAGCCATGGAGACAGCCACTGCCTTGCTGGTTTTGCTCTGCTATTGTTTAGCTGAGATGCAATTTAAAATGTGATCCAATTCTTCTGGCTGTTAATAAGAGGAGAAAATACTGTTTCTTGATCTGTGCCAGTTTGTTAGATGGGTTTAGGGCAAGCAAATACAAATGAAGCTATATACTTTTAGGTATTGAGGACAAATGTTTAATTAAACCCCATAACTGATGTAAGACTTTCAATTCATTTGAGGTTGGAAGGATTTTTTTCAAAGAGCTGCAAGTGGACAGGTGGTGATGGAAGTAATGGGGAGGGGATGATGATGTCTAACCCTGTGCCCCATTTGTGCTGCCCCAGGAAGTGCTCCAGTACACGATCACAGAATCACAGAATGACCAGAGTTGGAAGGGACCCACAAGGATCATTAAGTCCAACTCGAGCACATCTCATGTGAAATCTCTGCAACTCATTTTTCCCCAATGAAATACAAATATTTTTCTACTCTTCTTTTTCACTGGGACTAGAAATCCTGGTACCAGCAATGAAGTAAAGGAGAACAAGGTCAATGTGGCTACACCCCATGGCTACAAAATGCCTCCCTGAAGCATCTCGCTGATGTACATTTCAGAGATGGTCGTGTGTGTTCCTGACAGCACTAATCCTATGTGCAAGCATGAACGACAGTATCTATCTCACACTGTTCATAGGCCAGGTGCTTTGGCATTATTGACAAAGAAGGTAGGATAGAGGTACATGGGCAGACTGACTTTCCCAAGATTCACACTACAAGCTTTTTGCAGTGACAGTCACTCAGATCTGGAAGATGGGAGCTCAGAGCAACAGTGGCTGCGCCCTTAACAAGCCCCTATCTGAAAGGAAACCAGGAGACCATGACTGCCAAACTCCACTGGTAGCGCAGGGTTGGTGGAGGCCATCAGGAGCTCAGCTGAACATCATCTTTTCTTCACAGGCAATTGTCAAGAAGCAGGAATCTAAGTTTTGCTGTTTTACTGAGGCAGAAGTTATTAATTAATTAATTAGAGAGAGAAAGGAACCAAACCTCCACCTGCAAACATCTTCCCACTTTTTAATGTCATTTTCTTTTCTGCTTTCCTTACACTCTCCACGGCCCATCATTTCTTCACGTTTGCCTTTCTATTCATGTGTTAAGGGGTGCCTGTCTCACACAGCAGGCGCAGAGCATCTGGAGCTGTAAGTGTCAGCCCTGGGGATGTGAACGTGATGTTCGCACTACATATGAAAGCTGGTTACAGCATGTGAACATTTCTCTTGGGAAAGGTGCCAAGCACTCCTCCCTGAACAATGTGGTGTGCCAGAGACTCGTGCCAGGTTGTCTTGGCACCTGGGACCTTATCTCATTTTTAGCAGAAACATGGGGAGAGACGGGCAGTGCTACGGCAAATGGGTAGAAAACAGATCTCAAAACTTCCTAGTATTTAATAGGCATCTAAACACATTTGACAGAAGCTCCTGAATGTCTGTCAGACTGTGGAAAGAGAGCACTGAAACAGCCTAATCACCTAGTGAAACAGGTATCTACAGAGCTGCGAGACAGTAACAGCTGTCACTTCCAACTAGCTGAAGGCACATCCCTGTGGGATTGCCTAGCCAAACAAACATGCAAAGCACTAATTCTGGTGCCAATGCCTGGTAATGCAGATCCACATAATGCAGAGGAAGAAAGTTTCTTTTGGTCTGGTGGGCAGTGTACTAAGATGAATGTCATGCCTGTGCTGTCTCAGCTGTTGGCTACTCCTCGCAATGGAGAAATTGCCCTTCTCTGCTTCATAAGCAAGAGTGAGGCTTATGGCGACTGGGTATCAATAGTGACCAGGACGCTGCAGGAGAGGCAAGTTTTAGGGTGACAAAACTAACTGCAAATCATCACTTTTCATTACAACTTAAAATATCTGTCAATGACATGGTATCATGATATGGCTTCTTAAAATCTACCATGCAGCTTCTGGCACAATGGTGACCCTGGCAAGTTTCTCAGACAGGAGGATTTTGTTCAGTAACTTTCTGCTGTGTATCGGTTTGTCATGAAATGTTGAACATGTGTTGTTTAATGTCAGGCAGAAGCACAGCTTGGATACTGCTTATACTCTTTCACCATTCCCTTTCTCATCAAAGTCTGCTCATTTCCTGAGCAAGTGTTCATTTCACCCATGTGCTTGTAGTAGGCACCAAGCAAAAGCAAACCACTAGCAAAATCTCTTGGGAAAACCCAACGCAATTATAATTTTATGACTAATGAATTTAAAATGACCCCAGGAGAAGTTGCTGACAACATCAAAAAGAAAATTGGGATGTGTGATAATTTTCTGTTTACCTGCCCTCTGCAAACTGTGCTGGGATATATCCTCTGGCAAAAGTATTGTCTCCTTTGGGATTATGGATGAGCGATTCTAAACATTCACTTCAGATTTAAAAGAGATGGAAGCTTTTCCCAGATAGCAGATCTCATATGTATATATAAAGTACTCATTTGCAGCCACCAGAAGCTATGACTTCTGTACTTGTGGGATTTCGGTATGCTTTTCTTCCTTCAGAATAAAGGAAAGCAAAAATGTTTTGATTTTGCAAGATCTAGGAATACAGGTGTCTGTGACGCTGCCAAAGATGAGTTCTAAATAAAACCTTCTCAGAACCGAGAGGGATAAGCATGACAAGTAAGGATTTTTGTGTTCTAATAACAAATGGCAACTAGATTAAGACATCAGGTCACCTATGCCTGGAGCTCTTACTCAAGTCTTTCATTTCCTAAAGTTCAACTGGCAGCAAGAGCCTCTGTCTGAGTTATAGTGATGTCTTTGGTATTAAACCTTGTGTCATGCAGTAAATATTCGCTTTGCAAATGCAGTTCATATCATACACCCACCAAAAATATTCAAACCTTGATTCTTACAGTCTTCAAAGTGTACTCAAGGTGACTTCGAGTCACGTGACAAATTTATCTTCCCAAAAACATCTGTGCTTAAATTACCCACAAAGGTAACGCATGCTGCTTCCTATTCAACAACTTTTGCAAATTGCTTTCTTGCACTAAAAAACCAAAACCACAGAAATGCTGATTATTCTAAATCTGAAAGACATAGTGAAAAAACATTGTGCAAAATGAAAATTAGGCAGTAGAGCTTTATTTATAGTTGTGAAATAAACATCAGTTAATCATCACCAGAAGCACCAATTTCTAACCTCAGTTTAGTTGAGATTCCAGGTGCCTAACTCATTATCAGCTTTCAGCAATGCCTGCTCATCACCAGCAATCACATTAGACAAAATACAATGCGTATGATATGGCAGTAATTAAATCATACTCCAGGGAAGAGATAAGAGTGAATTATGAGATATCCTGAGAATTGATAATAATTACTACATAGAGGTTCTATTCTATTAGGTTTTAAACACTTTTAAGACTTTGTAGGAAAGACTTAATTTGAAAAAAACTGTTAAAGATGAAAGTAAACAAAAGCTAAGTGCTGTTAGTCCTATCTGTCACACACATCTCTGGCATAAATTCAGCTCTTTTGCTTTAACTTTACTCACAAAGTGCTTTAGCTTGCCTTTGGGAAGTCACTGTATTATTCACCAAAACTGAAGCAGACACAAGAGTCTGTTTAATTGATTGTGGCTTGATAGCTCCTGCACAGGTGAGAAGTTTGGTCAAATCCAAGAACATTCAGTCAAAGAGAGAACCTCCACCAGGGAATGGAGTGAGGAGTCCAAAATCTAGGAAGAGGATTTAAAATACAGAGAGGCATAAAAATCTAGGAAGATCCAGAGTCTGGGAGATTGAAGCAAAGTCTAGACCTAATGTTTTCTCATAAAATTTAAGGGTTTTTTGATCTGGAAAAAGAATGAGATTTGTTTTGGGTCCCAGGTCTGTGGAACAGCACTGGACCTCTAAGAGTTATTGCTGCATCCAGCAAGTCAGTAGGAATTACGGGTCTCGTCTTGCTCCATTTATGTCAGTGGTTTGTGGTTTTAATTTCTTCTTGATTTCCTTCAAAGCAACAAAGGAAAGACATAGATTTGTTGGATTGGATCTAGAGGAGGGACATGAAGATGATCAGAGGGCTGGAGCCCCTCGCATACAAGGACAGGTTGAGAGAGTTGGGCTTGTTCAGCCTGGAGAAGAGAAGACTCTGGGGAGACCTTCTGGCAGCCTTTCAGTACTTAAGGGGGCCTACTGAAAAGATGGGGCTTTTTATCAGGGAGTGAAGTCACAGGACAAAGGGTAATGATTTTAAGCTTGAAGAGAGCAGATTTAGATTAGATATTAAGAAGAAATTTTTTACTGTGAAGGTGCTGGACCAGGTTGCCCAGAGAAGTTCTGTATGCCCCTTCCTTGGAGGGGTTCAAGGCCAGGTTGGAAGAAACTTGGAGCAACCTGACCTAGTGGAAGATATGGAGCTAGATGATCTTTAAGGTCCTTTCCAACCCAGACCATTCTATTATTCTAAATGCTTATGGAATTATAATAATATGAAAATTAGATAAGACATTCCGACTCAGGTCATTTATGCAATGTTCTGAAAAAAAGTGTGTGTCTCTTGACAATGTTCATTGGAATGAATTTGAGAAGCCCAGATCTTACCATGCTTCATTTGATCTTTCTCTTGCAGAAAAATCAAACTTGACTGATTCAAAGACCCGTAGCCCTTAACATATCTGCAGCCTTTTCTTTCTCTGGTACAATGGACAATTTGTGACAGTTACTGCACAACTCTAAAGCAAGCACTTTCTGACCCTGGTGATTCACTACTGCTAATTCTGCCAGTTTAGTTTAAAATCATCACAATTAGCATTATAATGTGAGATGATTCCTCTTCCACCTAAAACCTGATGCAAATAATCTATTTTGCTCTTCTGCCTGCCATCACTTACTGAATGAAAGTCCTTTTACACTTCGATTATCTATTGGGTCCTCTAATTCTTTGGTTGGTCAAAGGTAAATCGTAAAAACAAGTTAGCATGGATAGTCCCAAAAATATGCAAGAAGTGTTGCTCCAATTATTTGCTTTTCAGCTTTATGAAGTAATGTGTTTCTGCATCATTCTCTGTACATTATTTAAGTGTGTTCTCAACTAATAAAGTCATGTTAACTCAAAACTACACTGTCTTCTTATGAAGAATTAAACTCACCTAAAACTCTTATACGAAATACAAATAGAGAGACACCTACAATGAAAGAAAATATAATAGAGCCCAAACAGGGGAGAATATTGGATACTAAAGCAATAATATATCCATACCATGCTTTTTTAAGAATATGGAAGAAATAGAGCACACTTTCTTCTGAAGATTTCCTCAGGAGACAAGCATTTTGTAAATCATATTCCTCTGATGATATAGCAGTATTTAATGTCACTGGCAACCAGGCTGAATTTGGCTTATTAGTATTGCATGGCAATAAGTAAACATTAAAATGAGCACTCTGTTGCGTAGCTATAATTCTGTGCAACTAACTGGCACCTGTACCTGTAATGTTTGTGAGATATGACATACAGTTGAAGAGTAATGGGCACCAAACAAACCTAGGCAGATGAGAAAGAGCTATGAGGCAAAGTAGGGTCAGCACCCGTCACAATTGAGTTGTCACCCAAATGCTGTGTGACTTCCACTGTGAGCATTTTGATGCCTACTGAGGATCTTCAGCTTCTGCTTAACTCTACAGCTTCACCAGGCAGTTTTCTGATGACTCTAATGACAGACATAACCTTTTAACAGCCAGAAATGCCAAGCCATTTACATGATTATGCCAGGCTCTGTTGATTCTCCAAGCTTGTACTTTTGTACTTCTCTCAAACGGTGCTCCATTGCCATTAAAAAAGATGTTTGCTTGCATTTGTTTAAAGTTAGTAGTGCTGTTCTCTAGACTCATGTATGATTCCAAACTACTGTACCTGCGTTAGATGCCAGGCCATCAAAATGTATTTGCATATTCTAAACTCTGAGGACATGAACAAGCCTTTTCACTCCTTAAACCCACACCAGAGAACAACCAGTAAAGTATGGGCATAACAGATACTGGATGGCTCATACAAAAGTATGCACCGATGCTAAGGTTTGTTCCTCATACTTCATAGATCTGCTTGTTTAGAAGCACAAATATCAAAATGCAGAGAAAGAGTCATTGATTGAATATCTTTTTGACTCAGGAGACATCAAAAGAAAAACCTGATCAAAGCAGCACAGATGATAAATGTCTGTAATATTACCTTGACTGATCTCCTTCTGAATCGCCAACATACACATTATGGATTATCTGAGCATACCCTTATGCCTTGAGTAGATCTAACATATACTAGTACATACTTTCAGATTGTCAAATCTGATTTTTCTCCAGTCTTTCTCTGTTAAACACATCTTTTTTCCCAACTGATTTTGAAGTTGCATTCACTGTTCTGGAAAATTCCCCAGATCAGCAGAGCTGATTGTGTTGACTGCTAAGGGTGTTGACTGCATGTTGTCAGCAAATCACACTGCACACTCTGTGCTAATGGGTTCATCATTCAATCAGGATCTTTATATTTTGAGGGGGTTTGCAGATGACACATACATTAACATTTTTTTTTTCTTGGATATGAGGAATCATATAGCAGTGCTGATGTGGCGTGGAGGTAAATCTTCACTTGTGAATGAAGTCTCCGTTATCTGGTAACAGTGACTCCATACTGCTCACCCTTGTTTTCCATATTGAAAGAAAAGTCAAACTTTCTTTTAATTAACCTGTTGCTCTGGCTGGCTGGCCCTTCACTGATCTCTGGCTCTGGCCCCATTTTTCATGCCTCTGCAATGACCTAATAAATAAAGTTGGGCCACTGATGAGAACCTTTGTACAACAGTGAGGAGTAGAATAAAAACCAAGCCCAGGCATATGCAACACATCTGGTTTTGCCCCAGCAGTCGGTAGCAGGCTGGAGGCTGCTACAATGTAGATTTAACATCTGTAGTTTTAACATATGGTTTCACCTTCATCAGAAGCGTCAGTTCGTGCTTTCCATGCCCTCCTCCAGAGTACCTGTAGATGGCATCTCCTCTCCCTTCTCCCAGCAGAGAGGAGTGAAATTCTGGCTCTTTGAATCAGTGCATTTTCCCATCACTGGCCAGGCTGCGTCAGCAAGCACCATCACCAGCTCTGTTCTACTTTCAGGCAGGGCACTATCCCAGCACACTCAGGTTTCTGGTGAATCCCCCAGACCCATCTCCCTTTAAAAATAGGTTGAAAATTTTAGTTGTGAATTCATTTGCTGTGAATGGACCCAAGCTTTCTCTTGTCTGCATTTCTGTACATACTCGCGTCCCCTCAACAAAAGGCAAAATGAACATCACTGGAAAGGCACTTGTGTTCGGTTGGCTGTGCTGGCTGGCTGTGGGCTGCATGGGTCTTCAGTCAAAGGATAGTGGTGCTCATCCAAAGCACCAGCTGTTTAGCCTGTTTCTGAGATCATCTTCTCTCACATGGCTACAACCTAGTCTCATGTGTCACTGGGCTCTGCTCTTGCTGCTTTGCCTGCAGGGGGATTAGGGTCTGCACCTTTCTACCAGGTCAATGGCAGGCAGGGCTTTGCTTGCTGCCCTCATCCCCAGGGAGATACTTACCCTACTGGGGACTGTAGAGATTTTTAGTCCAGTCCTCAGCCGAGTATCACTTTACATGGCACCCAAGGGTGCACTGGGCTTTTCAGGCCAGCAGCATTAATCAGAAGAGAAACATTAGTCAAAAAGCAAAACCTGAATGCCCTATGCCAGAATTTCACTGTTTATCCTAAGTGTAAATTTCATGTTTTAATCTTCTCCCACACAAGATAATTTCAGTTGGGCAGAAAGAGTGTCTTTTCATTTATATTGCTAAGTTGCTGGAACACTGGGAAATAATGACACTCAGGGTCAACCCCAGTGCAGGCTGCCAGCTGGGCAGGCAGCGGTTTGCGGCAGTGTGTGTGCAAATGAAGAACAGCCGCGCAGCTGAGGCCAGTAAAAACCTGTATCCAAAAGTGATCAGGTTGTGGCCCGCGCGTGATCATGGGGATCTTTGTTTTGCCATTCTGCAATGGAGATTTCTCAGCCATAAAATGAGGATAAATGATGCTATTGCAAATGTCCAGCTACATAGGCATAAACAGCACACAGCATTCTTGCCCTCCCCTGCGCTCAATTAACATGTATTTTAATGACTATATTAACACTTGTTCCTCTACCTCACTCCCACTCTCCAATGCTGTTGTGGACAATCTTACCAGGATAACATTTCTCAAAATCACTTTTCAAAAATATCTGCCTGCTTTTGGGGGAGGTGCAGACAGGTTCACAGGTTGCTGCAGTCACTCCTGTCCCCATGTCCCCCCATTCTCCATTCCGTCAACTGTTTGTTCAAATCAGGCGATACCAATTATGTGCATTTCTTCAAAGTGCTATGTTCCCAATGAGGACTATTTATCAAGCCTACCAGATTCAAAACTGCAAGACCCTGAATTTCATAGTCATTTGCAGCGTCAGAAGCTGCTAATGGCCCATAAAATTTAGCAACTTCTCCATAAGCTGCTAGTTAATGAAAAATCGGTTAAATTGTTCACAGATCAGCTGGCATGGTGCCCTCTGATTCATGGGATGCTTTCCCTTGCAAAGGTAACATTAACCATGCTGACGAAGCAGGGCAAGTAGTCAGTGTGGTTTGCCAGAGGCAGCAGCTTTTCCAGGGTAAGATGGGGTAGGGGACCCCTGTGCTGGCAGGATGGGTGCAGATGATCTCCACACTGGCATAATGGAGGCAGAGGACCTCTGTGCCAGCCATGTGGGACAGGACCCTCTCAGCCACTCCACCAATTGTTCTCCAGCACTATCCTGATACAGGCACCAAAGCTGCTGCTGCTGGGATTAAAGCCAGGCTGTGTGGTGACAGAGGAGTTCAATTTAGCGAGGCAGTTCTGTTTGTTGAGATGGATGCACAGTCAGTGAATCCTTATTCTGATTTTTAATTGAAACCATAAGGCAGAGCTGACTTTCCCCTCCCCAGGAAAATGTGCACAGTGCAATGGGGAGTCCCTGCCTGCACATTCCTGCACATCTTCGGGTGATGAAGGCTGAGATGAAAGGACACCACAGCGCTTCGCCAGCCTCCCGCAGAGCCTATATTTGCCTTTTACTGCCCCTGCGGCTGCTGCTGCCATTGCCTCTCGCAGCAATTGCTGCTGTAACTTGCAAGGGCTTTGCATGAAACACGGCGTTTGGATGCAGCACTCTGGCTGCAGTACAAAGCCAGGATTTGGCATCCGCACTGAAGAAGTGGTCTGATGTCAGCACAAATTAGTGCTTCTCACCATGTTGACATTTTAAGGCCTCAACTGTCAATGCTGGCATTTATGATGCTGTGTATTTTAACTAATTAGGCACTCACAGCCCAGGCGGTGCAACCCATCCATCTTATGAACACTGGATGGCTTTGCACTGGCATATGCTACAATAATGAGACTCAGTGTTGCTAATGACTTTGCACAGCCCATTTTTCAGTCACCTTTGCAGATCCACATTATGCTGGGAAGGCACAGAGGAGAAAACACTGGCTTTGAAATGTCAAAGATGCATTTCTGCAGGACAGACCCCAGACTTGCCTGGATCTGGCATGGCTGAAGCACTGTGGCAGAGGAGCTGCTCCCACCAAAGCAGCTATGCAACTCTGAGAAAGCAATTACTATTGCAGGCACTAGAACAGATGATATTTCCAGGGTCAAAGACCTTAAATATGTTTCACTGAATTTCTTCAGAATCAGTCTTTCTTTTCCCTGGGCAAGCTTTCAGGTTTTCTCTGCTGGTGAGTAGCTGCCTCTTTTTCTCACCCCAATGTGCAAGTTACAGTCATCTTCTCTCCCCTGTGAGGGAGCAGACACAGGACTAGCCTGTCAGGTGCCAAGGATGCTGGCTACCTTTCAGCATTAGGGACTTGGAAAAGCAGCAGCTGCCAGTAGCAGTCAAGAAAAGAGAATTCCTTCCCTTGCCTTCCAAAGCAACCCCCCCTCCTCGCCAAGAGATTTACCAGATGTTCTGATTAAGGCAGTTCAATTGCAATGTTCAAAACCCTCTTCCACCTGCACTCCATAAGCTTCTCTCTGTGGGCAAGAGTAGCTCTAATTAAAAATTCCCTCCTGCTGTGAGGACTCCTCCCTCACCTTTCCAGAAATCAGCATATACAGACAACCCCCGGGGACTGCTCTGCAGAGGATAATTCCTTTCCCTTTTGTTTTTTAAATCCCCTGCAGTGGAAATTAAAATTTAGAGGACTTGGAACTCATGCAGTGAGGGCTAGGAGCACTCCTTCCTGAAGCTTGCCCTCCAGCACTGACCAGTGTCCAGAAACTCCCTTGCTCAACTTCCAGGAGTGCCTGCCCTAGGTCTTTCCAGCAGGCACTACCCCCTGGAAACGTTCTCAGTTTCTAGGAAGAAGACTGAATCTCTATAACCCTTCCCCATCCAATTTGCAGTCCAACTCAGTGGTGAGACTGCCTTGTGGTGGTCCCTGTGTCACAGCAAAGCACTGCACTCAGGTGATGGCTCTTCAGAGACCAGGATCTCACTCTAAGTGTCAACTTTTGGAGCTGACTCTGGAGGGAGGGACGGGACCGTGGAGGACACCAAAATGTAGCATGAGAGCATGACTGGTAGACAGCCCAAGGGCAAAATTTGCGACAACAAAATTAAGGCTGTTTTGTTCTTCGTAGCGGCTTCCTTGCTCTGGCACTATCAGTAAGAAAAACTATAGCCATTCTCTCCTGAGGAGTCCCACAGTTCTGATGTATAAATAAATGGATATAGAGGGTACTACCAATCTTGCTGAAACAAATGGTTATTTAC